>NC_092335.1:504692115-504993076 GCF_046630445.1 Rutidosis leptorrhynchoides
TAACTCATAAAATCTCCACCGCATATCATCCACAAACAAGTGGACAAGTTGAAAATACCAACCGAGCTTTAAAACGTATTCTAGAGAAAACCGTAGGATCAAATCCGAAGGAATGGTCCATTAAATTGGAGGATGCACTCTGGGCTTTTAGAACAGCCTACAAAACTCCAATTGGAACCATACCTTTTAGACTTGTTTATGGAAAAGCATGTCATCTTCCAGTAGAAATTGAACACAAAGCATTTTGGGCTTTGAAAACATGTAATCTTGATTTACATGAAGCCGGACGTCTACGATTAAGTCAACTAAACGAATTAGAAGAATTAAGACATGAAGCATACGAAAATTCGTTAATCTATAAAGAAAGAACGAAGAAATGGCATGATAAAAGAATCAGAAGTTCAAAAGAATTTAAAGAAGGAGACAGAGTTCTTCTTTTCAATTCACGATTCAAGCTATTTCCTGGAAAATTGAAATCAAGATGGTCTGGACCATTCATAGTCAAAAGAGTTTTCCCATACGGAACGATAGAATTAATAAATTCAAATGGGATTGAATTTAAAGTTAATGGTCACAGAGTTAAACATTACATACATGGTCCGATGGAAGTCGACAACGAAGTTAATCACAATTTCGACACCACAGCTAACTAAGTGTGGGGAGAATCAAGTCTTTAAAGGATAATATGTATTTCTGTTAGAGTTAGATTGTCTGTTTTCGTGTAGTTCTCGAAAATGGAACCCGAATGGTCTTTCCCTAGCAGACCCTAAAGAACTAGTCTTCTCCCCCCATTCTGAATTTTTATTTTTTTTTATGTTTTTACAAAATGAAGACTGCCTGTGAACTAAACCATGGTCTAATGCTACACGCTTTGATCACTAAACGTAATAATGACACACTACCGAGTGAAATAGTATCAGTAATCAGAGAAAGATTGGATGGAGTAAGAAAAGAATCCAGATGCGAAGATAATAAGTTACAATTTGGTAAAGGGAAATCAAAATCCGCAGCAAAAAAAAGAGCACGACACCTTGAAAGATGTCACAAATGCGGAAAATGGTCACATGGAGGTAAATGTTCAAATAATCAAACATATTCAAATACCGAATTTGTTACTTTATGTAGAGACGGACCGTTCATATGTTTAGAAGAAAAGACACTGAATGCTCGAGGTTACGCCTATGTAGCCATGGAAAACCAATTAAACCGACTATCTTATGAATGGGATAGATCATATAACTAAGAAATCTATTTCACAGGTATGTCTGTACAGTTTTTATTTTTATTTTTATTTTTAACCTTTTGATAATAAACGCTAATTTGTTCGCTAAAAAGTATTAATTGGTATTGAATAAAATTAGGTTTGGCGACCGAAATTATTGATATCATTCAAAAATTTATTACATCACTGCGAAATTTAACGTTTATTCTTAAGGTATAAATATCTTTAATCAATCAACCCAAAATATTTCAAAAATTCGTCATGAGTTAAATTAGGTCTTGGAACCGAAATTACTTTACCGAAAAGAGGGGCGCATATTTTTGATAATATTTGATTGATTAAAGTGGGATAAAAAGCCAAAAAGATTTTTAATTTTATTTTTACCATGTTTTTTAAAATTAATATTTAAATCTTAAATTAATATTGTAAACTTTGTAAAAACAATATTTTTAAAATTGTAAATATTTGAAAAATTAATATAAGTTTGGTGTGAATTTATAATATGAATTTTTAAAATTAAGTTTGGTGTGAATTTTTAATTTTTAAAATATGAATTTTTAATTTTATGCATTTCAAATTTTTAAGTTTGGTGTGAATTTTTAATATTAATTTTGAATTTTATATTTAAGTTGTGTGAATTTAAAAACAAAAATTTACTTTATCTCATTAAGTTAAAAATATGATTTTTAAAATTCGTCGTAAGTTGAAGACTAGGTCATTGAACCGAAATTGCTTTACCCGAGGGAGGGACGAGAGTTATTATTATCATTATTTTTAATCTTATTGAATTAAAGTATGCCAAAAACATAAAAAAACAAAAAAAAAAACCCTAAAATCTTAGCTTTTAAAACAATCGCTACAAAAAGACAAATTTTAAAATTTTGTCGAATGACGGACTAGAACATCGATCTGAAACGACCTCGTCCTAAATAACAAGAGAAACAAATTTTTAAAATTAATTAATATTTTTTTATAAGTTAAAGATTTCTAAAAAAAAATTCCAATATGTTTGGAAACTTTGGTAAAATTTAATCATTTTTCTACGCAAATCACCCTCAATAATTTAAATTGTTACTGATTTCTTGTAAATGAGGGCATTGCAAGATCTTAAGTGTGGGAAGGGGTTAAATTCTTTCGGATTTTAAAATTTTTATCATAAACACTGGGTTACCATTAAAAATACTAGTAAAGCAGTAGTTGTATTAGAATCTAGTGCTCTCCGATAACAAGAAACAGCCCTAGTCTTATATACTGACTACCCACTTCTAGTAAATTTTTCAAAATTTTCAACAAAATGAATTCAAAATCATGTTTATACATATTTATGAACGATGAAAACTAGGTCATTGAGCCGAAATTATCGTTACCTCGGAAAGGACATAAATTGAGAAACAACCAAAATGTTGAAATTCATTTAAAATGGAATAGAGGATGATAAAAAGGAAAATAAAAGCCAAGTGTGGAAAAACTTACCAAGTTATCTTAAACATATGTCACATATATCTGTAACAAATAACTGAAAATACTTTTGCTTTGGACTAAACTAAATCATTTTACCCGATGAAAGAAAAGAAGAGATGGATCTACACGATGAATCAATTCCATCATTAAAAGGAAGTAAAGTCTTTCGAAAAAGACACGCGCTTCTTGATTTAGGTCAAGAAGTTGTCGTCCAGACCAGCTGTAGGTTGACGAAAAATCTAGAAAAGTCATCACTAAAATCAGCAGGAAATCCACGGACCTCAGCATTAAACAGGGTCGCCAAGTGGTCAGATTTATCCTAACCATGAGAAGGATTTATCTCGTACAATGGGGGGGCACCATGCAAATTAGCTGGATAAGACTAATGAATCAGATCCCCAGAAAGGATAATCTCCTTAAAGATTAAAAATCAGCTTTTAAGCCTGATATTACTCAATCCTTGAGATTGACCTTAAAGATTGAGAATTTAAACTCATGGAATTCGATGATATCTAAACTCGAGCTTGAACGAGAAAATATTTTGATCAAAATTATAAACCGATTTGTTTTCTGAAAACCCATTTTCAATGCGTTCATTACCATTGAACGTAAAATCCTAGGAATTCACCTGGAATTCATTAGGTCACCTGAACCAAATCGGGTGTCAACCGTAAGAACGGTGGTTGCATAGCATGGTCGGAGACAGGACCTTGTGCCAGACCGAAAAATTATAGGATGATCTTTACTATTGCTCCTACCAAGGATAGTACTAGCATCCGACACGTTAATAAGACCATAATCATCTGCATGTCACGGGACATTGCTTTAACAGTTTCTTATTCATCGCTTTCCTTTACAACCGGACGGTAGTTTACCGAAAGGTAATATACGGAACAAGTAAACTGGATGTGTGCTTTTCGATACCGGGATAGCAGTGGATTACACGAACCTAAAAGTTTTTAGCCAAAATATTGATCCACAAATATATTTTGCAATATCGATGGTGGATCAAATCAGAAAACTTGTCTAGGGTAAAATCTAGCTTGAATTTTCAAAAGATCAAATGTTTTCATAAAGATCCAATTTCTAAGGGATCTAAATTTTTATAGTCATGTGGGACTGTAAACCGCCTTTCAAATGTGCACTTTGCTTTGGAAACCGAAAGTAAATCGGCTATTTGATTGAAAGTGTCGTTGACCTAAACCCGAGGCAACTATAAAGGACACACCCACCTTTAACCATATCGTTACTATCATTGTTTATACCGCCGTATTGAAGTCACTAATGTACAAAGCGTGAAGAATAAAGAAGTGATTCAAGTATTTTTCAAGACTATATTGCTTGAGGACAAGCAACGCTCAAGTGTGGGGATATTGATAAGGCTAAAAAGGAACATATATTTCATAGCATTATTCCCCAATAAATACAAGATTTTAGTTGCAAATGTTCCATTTTCAAGTAATATTCGTTTATATTAAATAAGTGCGAAGACAAAAGGCGAAAATGACGAATTGAAGAAACAAAGGTCCAAAAAGCTCAAAAGTACAACATATAATTAAAAAGGTTCAAATTATTGATGAAGAACGTCTAAAAATGACAAGAGTACAAGTTACAAAACACAAAGTACACGATATAAAATTGTACGAAAGGACGTTCGAAAATCCGGAACCGGGACATGAGTCAACTCTCAACACTCGACGCAACGGTGTAAAAATTATGAGTCAACTATGCACAAGAATAAAATATAATATTTAAATAATTCATAATAAGAATAATATTAAATAATAAAAAGTTGTTAATTGAGCATAGTTCAGGGGTCATAAGTGAAAATTCAATTTATAAATTCGCCTATAAAAGGCTATGTAATCGTAATGTTGAAGCATACCTTTTTCTATCATATTTCTATCTATATATCGATCCATCTATCTATTATCAATATCAATTATCAATATCTATATTCTATATCTCTATCATAATGTTAACTTAATAAGATATAACAATAATCTTAATTTTAATTTTAAATTATGATAATAATAAGATTTATGATAGAGATCGTTTGAGTGTGTAAGTCGAAATTCTGTCCGTGTAACGCTACGCTATTTTTTATCATTGTAAGTTATGTTCAACCTTTTTACATTAATGTCTCGTAGCTAAGTTATTATTATGCTTATTTAATCCGAAGTAATCATGATGTTGGGCTAATTACTAAAATTGGGTAATTAGGCTTTGTACCATAATTGGGGTTTGGACAAAAGAACGACACTTGTGGAAATTAGACTATGGGCTATTAATGGGCTTTATATTTGTTTAACTAAATGATAGTTTGTTAATGTTAATATAAAGATTTACAATTGGGCGTCCCTATAAATTACCATATACACTCAATCGGACACGATGGGCGGGGTATTTATATGTACGAATAATCGTTCATTTAACCGGACACGGGAATGGATTAATAGCCACTAGAATAATTAAAACAGGGGTGAAATTATGTACAAAGGACACTTGGTATAATTGATAACAAAATATTAAAACCTTGGGTTACACTCAGTCGACAACCTGGTGTAATTATTAAACAAAGTATTAAAATCTTGTTACAGTTTAAATCCCCAATTAGTTGGAATATTTAACTTCGGGTATAATTAAAATTTGACGAGGACACTCGCACTTTATATTTATGACTGATGGACTGTTATGGACAAAAACCAGACGGACATATTAAATAATCCAGGACAAAGGACAATTAACCCATGGGCATAAAACTAAAATCAACACGTCAAACATCATGATTACGGAAGTTTAAATAAGCATAATTCTTTTATTTCATATTTAATTTCTTTTATTTTATATTTAATTGCACTTCTAATTATCGCATTTTTATTGTTATTTTATTTAATTTCACTTTTAATTATCGTACTCTTTAATTATCGCAAGTTTATTTTATCGCACTTTTATTATTCGCAATTTCATTATCGTTATTTACTTTACGCTTTAATTTAAGTCTTGTATTTATTTTTTTAATATTTTACATTTGGTTTTAACTGCGACTAAAGTTTTAAAATAGACAAACCGGTCATTAAACGGTAAAAACCCCCCTTTATAATAATAATATTACTTATATATATATTTGTATTTTTATAAAAGTAAACTAATATAACGTTAAGCTTTGTTTAAAGATTTCCCTGTGGAACGAACCGGACTTACTAAAAACTACACTACTTTACGATTAGGTACACTGCCTATAAGTGTTGTAGCAAGGTTTAAGTATATCCATTCTATAAATAAATAAATATCTTGTGTAAAATTGTATCGTATTTAATAGTATTTCCTGCAAAAATTAATAACTATTTTATACCACTCCGCTACCACATCAGTGCTTATATCCCAACTCCAAAACACGGAGAAGGGTTTACTCTACGGGTACAAACCAGAGATTTTCTACTATTAATTTTGTGCATACATTACAATGAGGCTAGGGGTTACAATTTATAGGAAGGGTTAAACTTGTTCACCAAGTTAAACTTGTCCTTCAAGTAAAAGACATTCCATAAATATCTATTACTTGCTTCATACTCCATTCCTACTAGAAGATTTAATTAAGGCAACAAGATCTCTACGAATTGTTCACCAAGTCAAGCTCCCTACAACTTGTTCACCAAGTCAAGCTCCCTAGACTTGTTCACCAAGTCAAGCTCCCTACGACTTATTCACCAAGTCAAGCTCTCTTCGACTTGTTCCTTTGATCAAATTCTTCACACCTTCAACAATCTCCCACTTGAAGACTTTGAGCAAACTCTTCACTACTCAACAATCTCCCACTTGAAGATTTTGAACAAACCCCGAACATCAATCTCCATTCCAACCAAGAACGTCAAACCACCATTATACCGCCAAACTCCATTTGGGACACGCACACTCATCACATACGTCGAATGAGTAGACTTTCGATACAAGGTCTTCAACACTACTTGTCTAAACTAGAAATCAATAACCGCCTCAATTGTCAATGTTGTTCAAATACCCATAGCAACTCCCGATCTCCTCTCAGCTACGACTTTTGATACCGCCGGAATCAAACATCCGGGTCACGCCGCTCTTCCACACCAGAGGGAAGGAAGTCTTTCGACATCAAAACCGCTAAGCTTCAACCCGATCTCCAGTTACTAACATGGGTACTCTCGGTTTCCCGCACCATCATCTTCTTACACAAGAAGATCAATTGAAGTATGCAACTCTTCAATTATAGGATTCTTCACCGCCTCACTGATCACTCTAGACATGTCCAATCCCAAACCCACATGTCAATGATCACCCTCGTACAGAATTTCCAGTCTATCTATGATTTCCTTTTACCAGCAATCAGAAAATTCAACAGACGTCTTTGTAGACTCTTCATCAAGGCTCCAGTGAGAACAACCTCGAAATCTACTACCTTTTCAACTTTCCGCTTTCTCGCTGGTACATTGACCTCCTCATAGCTATGAATATCACAAACCCCATCTTCTCATCCCAAGCACGCTCCCACTGTACGAGTAAGAAATAAAACCGTGGCTATCCGAGAAGAATCTGGTTTGTTCCACAGGTCAGTTGCAAATCTATTTTCCATTCGAGGGTATGTTTGTAGCATCCAAGTACCCTAGTGTTATACGCACTAATCATGTGAATACCAGAGACCCACGTTGCATAATCATCTTCATAACTCCCATTAGTCATCAAACTCCCACTAGCTCAGTACTTCCGTCGGTTACCAAACTCCCATCGAATTCCCAACACCCTCTAGAAAGCTCAAGTTCCAGGACTTACAAGATTATCCACTTCTACCATCACCTAAAGATTCCCAATTGGTCCACCCGAAGAAACCCCGCTTACTTTGTTGTACCATTGTCAACCAAACCCAAAGCGTCAGTCGAATACGTCATATCCGAAAACTTCAAACCAATTCTTCAGTGAGAGAAGCTCTAACCCTGCCCACATATTCCATATACTATAGAATATTCGACTAAATACATTAGTCGACCAGTTCAATAATCTGATGTTGGACTTTGGTTTGCACCGTAACAAACCTCCCCTCAAACCCAAGTTCAACTCGGCATCCCTCCAATAATAGTCAAGATCCAACCTTCTTTAGTACCTGCCGCAACCTCGAAACACAACTTGAATGGGACCACATCAAGTCTACTTACGGTACAAGGCTCCAAGATCAACTCATCCACCGAGGGTGCACAACCGCGTGTGCCAACCAAGGGGTTAAGCCAACCGTTGACATGCTGCAAATGTCACGTTGCGCTATCCACACATCCAGACTCCAAACGAGTATCATACATTCACGATAACTCTCACTGTCGATTTTCAAACGAATGTCCCCCCTGTTTATTACTTGGCCACCCAAACTTGAAAGAAACCATCTTTTAAGCACACATTTGTTTCTACCCCAATATTCGATGTATGACTAAGGTTTGCACCCAAAACAAACCTCCCCTCAAACCCATATCCATATGAGCCTCCCTTCCAACGATAGTTTGGACCCAATCTTAAACGGAACTCCCAACTGTCTGTCTGCGGACCAGTGAGATTTCGATACAAGACTTCAGAATCAACTCAACGTTACCAAGAGAACGCCCGCGCGCTGAGAGGTGCTCCCACGACGCCGTCCATCACATCCGGAATATATTTTGGCTCCCGTAACAAAGCTACATCTCTAAAAAAATCACAGCTTTTATCGCCCAAAGATTCGCAAAACAAATCGTCTCGCCACTCGCAATATCAAAACCGGAACTCTCTCATAAAACTGCCGCAAATTAAAAAAAATCATATCTCACGATCCAACAGTCCGATCATCACCAAAATTTTATCACGCTTAGATCAGTACTTCTGGAACCTACAATACAAGTTTCACGTCGATCCAACAGTAGACAAACCCTCTATGAATTTTCTCTTACAGCAGCTCCAAACCCAAACCACTGCAACTTCGAAAAAACATAACTCAATATCTAACGGTCCGATCACTACCAAATGTTTCCCACAACTAGATCCACAAGTCTAACATCTACAGTAAAATTTTCAAGGTGATCCGACGGTTAACGAACCCGTAGTAATTTTTCTCCTCTAACAGCTCCGAAACAAAATAGGTTAAACCTGAACGGCAGCAGCTTTGAAAAATTATATCTCGAGATCTAACGGTTCGATCTTCCTCAAATTTTTACAGCTACTAGATCTACGACTCCAGCACCTGCGGTAAAAATTTCAATCCGATCCAATGGCTAACGAACCCGCAGTAATTTTTCTTCTCCAGATGCGCAGTAGAATCCGAATTTTGAAAAGTTCATCATTCCCTCGAACGGGACCGCAAGGAATGATAACTTAGATCCGATACCCGGATGTTCCCGAAAATCTCTTCTTTGTCTTCAGTAACAAATCTTCGATATCTCGACACAAGTTGCAAGACACACAACCCTGTCGTTTAATCTAACCTTGATGAACACCCAAATCATCAAACATATCGAATATCTTGCTTTCAAATCGCCATCCTGCCCGTCTTCGAACCTTGAAGCTCTGATACCACTTGTTAGGAATTCGGTAGGCCCTAACAAGACAGGTGATTCATGCAAACCACCAAACCCACAAACGACAAGCGATTAATAAAGCAAGAACGATAAATAAAAACGATAAACGACACAGGGTATTTAACGTGGTTATATCCCAACTCCAAAACACGGAGAAGGGTTTACTCCACGGGCGCAAACCAGAGATTTTCTACTATTAATTTTGTGCACACATTACAATGAGGCTAGTGGTTAGAATTTATAGGAAGGGTTAAACTTGTTCACCAAGTTAAACTTGTCCTTCAAGTAAAAGACATTTCATAAATATCTATTACTTGGTTCATACTCCATTCCTACTAGAAGATTTAATTAAGGCAACAAGATCTCTACGACTTGTTCACCAAGTCAAGCTCCCTACAACTTGTTCACCAAGTCAAGCTCCCTACGACTTGTTCACCAAGTCAAACTCTCTTCGACTTGTTCCTTTGATCAAATTCTTCACACCTTCAACACCAAGCAGGCTGATAGATGGGGTAATGGTTCAAGGAGTGCAAGTTTGGTGACTACAGAGTAAGAACTCAAAATGATGGCAAAAGATTTGGTCCTGGTTGAGGTCCGATCAGAGTCATAGAACTGTTAACAGCCGGATTTATAGTTTTTATAATTCAAATTCCAATCTTATTATTAGTAGATAGAATAGATAGATGCGATGTTGAGCAGGTTTTCAATCTTGGAATAACGCCCATGTAAACAAGGTTCCTCGACCAACTACTTTAAATGCATATACAAAAAAACATCACAACTATATATATATGAAAAATGATGCAAAACATTATTTACAAAAAACATAAAACTCGATCAATCATATGTCACATTGTCATAAAATTAAGGATCTTTATAAGAATTAAGTATGCAAGTTTTGCTATTTTCTAAATAAAGAAACAAAAAAGGCTTGAAGAAACATACGCTAGCAAAGAATTTAAACATATTTTATCCGACAACAAGATATTGATCCACGGTGGATGTTCAACCATGGCTTGCGCCTCTCAGGATCAACTTCACATACTGTCAATTTTTCCAAAATAGTCGCATTTTTAAGTAGATAATTTATAATTATGGTAACTTCTTCCAAAGTTGCATAAGAAACTACAAAAATTTCCTTTAACTTAAAACGAAGACAAGCAGGTGCCACCTCCATTGGCGGGTTCCATTCCATTGCAGAAGGTTGAAGCCCCTAACAATGAACAAACAAATAGTCAAATAGTCAAATACCAATATATTGAAGTGAAAAGGGGTGCTTAAATGTGTGTTTTGAAAATCATTATATGATATTTAAAGATTAGAATGGTTAAGCAAAAGTACGAGACGTGTATTTGACGATGAAAATCAAAAACGTCACGATATGCTCAAAGTAGCATAAACTTACACCAGAAAAGGTAAGAAACTCAAGATTTGGCATATTGTTTAACAAAACCAGCAACAATTTCCGTTCCCAAGCTATTTCAAGTTTAACCAAGTTAGGAAACATGGGCAGGTTTATATTATGAATAATACCAAGAGCCTGCATAACCAAAACACTATGCATTATCATCCCAAAGTATAACTTAAATGCACAGTATAATCACAACGGCATGACATTTAAAACTAGAACAATCAACTGAATAAATGATTATACTGTTGAACATGTAAGATTAATGTGGAAGGTAAAACATATAACTATATGGCTAAATTCATTTGAGCCTTCAGGG
Organism: Rutidosis leptorrhynchoides; assembly: GCF_046630445.1. Lineage (NCBI taxonomy): Eukaryota > Viridiplantae > Streptophyta > Magnoliopsida > Asterales > Asteraceae > Rutidosis > Rutidosis leptorrhynchoides. Next base: position 504,703,089 of record NC_092335.1, read on the forward strand.
TCACACATATATACACCTAGACTTCAAATTATATATATATATATATATATATATATATATATATATATATATATATATATATATATATATATATATATATATACATTAAAAGAGAGTCTCGATTAGCTAATAAATGTTTTCAAAACCCCCTTAATCACCGTTAGATTAGAAAATTACGTTACAATACCCCTTAATCCAACGATCATTAATCATTGACTAAAAATATTAGCTAATAAATCAATTATTTACATTAATTACCCAATAATACCCCTAATAATCCTAAAACACACTGGTAGAGAACATTAAAATAGGGTAATTCATAAACGAACATTAAATCAAGAAACGAATTGCTAATCGACGTGTTGATGCAATCAATTACTCATGATAAATTTGATGTAACGTTTCGTCTAGTTTATGTTGATGAAGAGAAAGACAATTGTGTCCTTGTGAGTGATTATGATCTCGATGATATAATGTGCCAACGATTGAACCCGTTGATTATTACCGTAAAACTCATAAATCCGATTGTGTTCAAGGTTCTTTTGTTTACACTTTATATTTTTTTGCTATTAATTTTTTTTTTTTCGTTTAACGATTTCATGGCTCGTCCATCCTCCATATTTGTACTCTTATCTTATGTTTTACTTTCTTTTATTTTAATTTAGCTTCACTTAATTGATGAGCGTTTCATTGAATTATAATATCTATAATACTACTCATGATCGATTTATATTATTTGGTGATGTTCTCAACCTAGGGTTAGGGTTCTAATTTGTTGTAATATTACCTGTTGTTAGTTTACAGTATCATATATGAATTCATAATCTTTAATGTTTGCAAAAAAGAAAAAAAAATTAAATCAAAATTTGCATATGTTGTTTGCCTTTTTGTTTGTTTAGTCCTTTAATTTGTTTATGTATATGAAGAATGGTAATATTAGTTTTGCATTTGGTTATCCAGTTTTATTGTAACAAGCCAAACATTAGGTAAAACTTGTAATTTCATATATAAGGAGCTATGGATGCATCTTAATTGTAGAGATTATCAAGCTGAACTATTGTTAACATGTACTTAGTGATTGACTTTTTCAGTCAAACATAAAACTCCCACACTATGCAGCTCTGAAAATTAGTGGTCAAAATATATTATTAACATATCTCAGTTTCATGGACAATATGCAACTTTAACTTTTTGAAAAGTGGCATTAGTAGTCAATGAGTGTTAATCTCAAGTACATCAAATCTGTATATGAGTATGAATTTAAAAGTCTCTTATCAATGGACCTAAACTACCACAATCTTCCCGTGACGACCGAAAGCAGACGAAATCTTCTCCGGGCAAAATCTTCATCATCGAGAGAGTTGAATCTTCATCCAGACTCTTTTATCATGTAAGATTTCTTCATATGTTTAATTTCGTCGTTCTTCTTCGTCTTCTTCACATAAACCCTAAATTGTTTGGAGTATTGCTAAATATTATGTAACTTGGATTACCCTAGATTGGTATGGTGCTAATTATTATGGATTATAGATTGAAATATATTTTAAGGTGTTTTTGGGCCTAATTTCATTAATAGTCTTCGAATGATAGTCACCTTTAGCACTCTTTGGTGAAATTGGTGTAATGACAGTTGATGATTAAGAGTTAAATGATCAGGGTTTAGTTTTCGATGTTGCATATCTTGGGTGATGCTGTTCTTTTTATGTGGGTTTTGTCGTTGCAAGGTTAGTTATATATGTATTCTCCATTAGAAAGAACTGAAGATTTTGATTTACCATACTTGCTATTGTAGATTTTTCATTGACGTCTATATAGAATATAGATTGCTAGGTTAGATCTTACAGTGACATTGAGACCTCAAAGTGCGAACTAATCGGTAGCAGGCGCTGATTTTGAAAACTGTGTGCTAGAGATGTATAACATCATACATATGATACATCATGCTCGAAAGGTAATTTGAGCTACACTTTTACTATAAACTTTTTTGATTTTGATTTGTTGTTTGGAGTAGGATTATGTGATGTATTTCATACAGAGTATTAAACAACTGAAACTATGTTTTAAACAACTGAAACAATGAAATGAAAGATACCTATAAATTTGAGGTGCTCATTTTTTTTTTTTATTTAATTTTTTTTTTGCTAAAATAACAATAACATTAAACCAAACCTTTTCATCAACTGATGAAAAAGACTAACAAATACAACCGATCCACACTCAATCCAAGGCTCGGGACATAAAACAATCCTTAAAGCAAACAAAGAATCTAAGCTAACTAAACACGGGCCTTGAAAAATCGACCAACACAAAAAAATCGAGCACGAGAATAAACATCCGAACACATACAAAACAAAAACTAAAATACACCAATATCCAAGAGCATATAACCGAACCAAGCCGCACAAAATTACCCGTCTACCGCTTCACCTTTACCTTTACGTTTCTGAGTCTTTAAAATTGGTTTAACCACCACGCCATCAATCTTCAAATGATTAAGCATCTTGCCCCCTTGATTCTCGATTGCATAAGAAGAAACCTTTGACACCCCGTTACCAATCCTCACACCCGGTACCGGGGTAGCAAACGATTCATCTTTCCTGAAGCTATCAAAAAAACCACCATCATGGTCCTCTTCACTTAACTAGGTTCCATTGCTGTCGGACACTCCACGATCTTCCTTTTCACGACAGAAAGGCCCTTTACCTCCATCAGACGAATAATCTGACACCTCTTCATCCCTAAGCTTGAAACCAATGTCAGGAGGACCCTCTAAAATAACCGGAGCAGTAATCACCGAACCCGAATGAGTAGCAACAATAGAATCATTAACCAAATCACCGAAATTTACTGAAACCACATCAACGTTCTCTTCATGCCTATCAAACCCATTAACACCCTTCTTTGAGCTAGACCTCCTCGAACACTTCTTTGACCCCTTTACGGAAGTAGGAACATCAACCAATGTGTCATGTGGACCGGAACCAAAAACAATCGGACCCGTAGTCCTGAACTCCGATTCCACACCAACCGCATTTACATTCGAACACCCCCATGACCTTTCCACAGAAAGACTACCAACAGACACCTTATGAACCGGATTACTAGCGAGCACAAACCGATTGGTAGATTCCATAAGTCGTTGATCAAATACCCCATTTAGTACCCGATTTAAACAAGATAAATCATAGATTTCGGATACCCAAACATTACAAACGAAACTCTCCGATGTCGACGGAGCTACGTCCATAACCACCGTGTTGTGAATATGCTTCGGATTTGCAGACTTGTTGAACACGAAAAGAGAACTTAAACATCCCAAAGAAGACGTCGATTTTGCCACATCTAGAACCTCACCAAAAAGAGATCCAACCTTCAAAGCAGTATCTTTCGAAACACACAAAGCTGGCACCCCGGTGATTTCAAGCCAGGCAAACCGATGGAAAGACATAGCAAAATTCGAAAAAGGGGAAATCAAAACAAAATCGTGATCCTTCGCATTGATAATATTGTTGAAGCTACCCGAATCACTACAAACACAAACACATTTGAACAAACCATAATTGCTAATATACGAAACATGAGCGTTGCAAGACACCAAAAAACTGGAAACTTTAGTCTCCACCACCGGAACCACATCAAGCAATAAAACTGCCAACTCAAGCCGATCCGAGATGAAGCAATTGGGAGAAATCTTGCACCTCAATTTCTTCACATCTGGAACACCCCATCTATCGGAAACCAAGGACGACCGACGAGATGGCCAACCCACATAGATGGGTTTACCGCAAAACTTGGAACCATTAAGAGTTGCAACTGCCTTCGAAGCATCCGACTCCTTAGAATACGAAATGAAAGAATACCTTCGGGATGACCAGAACTTGATTTCTTGAATCTCCCCAACTTTACCAAAAAAAGTTTTCCACCATCTGTCGAGTAACTGACTTATTGATCCTCCCGATGAAAATAGTACGATTGAGACGAGCAGAACCGGAGGAACCATTCCTGGTATCATCACCGACATTCGGACTGTCGTCTCCTGACCTGAAAACTGGAATAGAATTCCCCAGAGAAGAAAAGTTTTGGGTGGAAGTAGGGTGGAGATGGGTGGGAGTGTGGTGGTTTGAAATGGGTAAATGTGTATTTTTTTTGAAAATGAGCCGTTAGAAATGTTAGGTGAGTTGCTCATTGAGCTTGCACCTTAGAATTGAGGTTATTCAGTACATTCCCTTTAAGCTTTTATCTGATAAAAATTCTTATTATTTTGTGTTCACTTTTTAGTGGATATTTTTGGTTAGAAAGATATTGACACTTTTGGTAGCACATAGCAAAGTATCACCATTTCATTTTTAAGATTTGGGTTTAAGTTTTGGCATCATAGGAATCCTACTACTGTGCATTGTGCAATTTATTATTATTAATTAATCGCACTTAGTTTGACTAATGTACTTAATATTGGTCAATTTCTATTTAGGACATGACGCCAAACAACATTTCTATTTAGGACTCTCCCATAGTCCTGAGTCCTTTTTGTCATATGTAGTCATCTGGTCTTGAATTTTATAAGAACATATGTGTGGTTACAATCATTTAGATATTTGTATATGTGTTACACTATTATATCTATAAAGTGTTTACTAATGTTCATTGTTACATATCATGGTGGTACAGGTTTTAGAGTTTAGGGTTTAGGATTTAGATTTTAGAATTTATGGTTTAGGGTTTAGGGTATAGTGTTTAAGGTTTGGAGTTTAAGGTTTAGGGTTTAGTGTGTAAGGTTAAGGGTTGGTGGTTAATGGTTTAGGGTTGATTTAACGTTTATGGTTTAGGGTTTAGATATAGGGTTTAGAGTTTAGAGTTTAGTGTATAGAGTTTAGGGTTTAGGGTTTAGTGTTTAGGGTTTATAGTTTAGACTTTAAGCTTTACATTTTAGAATTTATGGTTTAAGGTTTAAGATATAGGGTTTAGGGCTAAGGGTTTTGTTTATACAATTTATGATCTGGAGTATAAATATAGTGTTTATGGTTTAGGGTTTAGTGTATAGGATTTAGGATTTAGGTTTAGGGTTTATAGGGTTTAGGGTTTAAGGTTTAGATATAGAATTTAGGGTTTAGGGTTTAGTGTATAGGGTTTAGGGTTTAGTGTTTAGGGTTTATGTATTAGACTTTAAGGTTTATATTTTAGAATTTATGGTTTAAGGTTTAGGATATAGGGTTTAGGGCTTAGGGTTTTGTTTATACAATATATGGTTTAGAGTATAAATATAGTGTGTATGGTTTAGTGTATAAAATTTAGGGTTTAGGTTTAGGGTTTAGGGTATATGATTTATGGTTTAGGGTTTAAGGTTTAAAGTTTAAGTACGAATGTATCTGGTTCAATTTTTCTTTCGTTAGTTAAGACACCTTTTTCTAAAAGGGATTGGGGTTTAAGGTTTAGGGTTTAGTGTGTAAGTTTAAGGGTTGACGGTTTAGGGTTTAGATATTGGGTTTAGGGTTTAGAGTTTAGTATATAGGGTTTAGGGTTTAGTGTTTAGAGTTTATGGTTTAGACTTTAAGGTTTAAAGTTTAGATTTTAGAATTTATGATTTAATGTTTAGGATATAGGGTTTCAGGTTTGGGGTTTTGTTTTTACAATTTATGGTTTAGAGTATAGATATAGGGGTTTAGGGTTTAGTGTATAGGATTTAGGGTTTATGGTTTAGTGTATAGGGTTTATGGTATATGGTTTAGGGTTTATAGTTTAGGGTTTAGGGTTTAGAATTTAAGGTTTAGGGTTTAGAGTTTAGGGTTTAGAGTTTAGAGTTTAGGGTTTAGGGTTTAAGGATTAGGGTTTAGTGTGTAGGGTGTAGCGTTGGTGGTTTAGGGTTTAGGGTTGGTTTAGATTTTAGAGTTTAGGGTTTAGATATAGGGTATAGGGTTTGTAGTTTAGTGTATAGCGTTTATGATTTAGTGTTTGAGGTTTATTGTTTACAGGTTACGGTTTAGGATTTACATTTTAGAATTTAGGTTATAGGGTTTAGGTTTTAGGGTTTATTGATTAGAGTTTAGGGTTTAGTACGTATAAGGTTTAGATTTAGGGTTTAGTGTTTAGGGAGCGGATATGTTTGTGGGTTATCTTTTGACCCATTTGATTCCCATTTTTTTTACGTGTATGTTCCAATTGACCCATTAAACTAATTTAACTTTAAAACTTCTCCAATCAACCCATATTATATAAATATAACCCAATTGATCTAATCCCAATTAATTTGACAATATGGTCTAAACTGTCACCCCTCTATCATGTTTAATTGTTCATATTGTTCACACAGAAAAAGAACAATTGGTATTTCTCTAAACTTAATACAATCATCACTTAATACATTTGTTTATAGTACTTCAACTTCAAAGTTTAGATATTGATCAACGTTATTTTGTTGAATGATTAATCTACACCAACTTTCCAAACATTTTGTCCGTGAACAGTTTAAGAACACAGTGAAAAAGATGAATGCATGTATCAACTGTAACAACAAGCTTATTGGTATTTAATGATTTATGATGAAGAAATGTGCTTGACCAAGTTTGAAGATGAAGTAACACATACCAATAATACATCAACCCACCTTAAATGACTTACAATGGCACAACACATGCGTTTTCCATCTTGCATCAAAACACATTACGGATACTGATATGCATCAACTGGTATTTTCCTTTGTCTACACACATCATATCTAATTACAATGTTTCGTTCAATATTATGTTAATGTTAATATTACTATACATGTTTCTTTTTTGGGAAATCCGAGTGATCACACTGGCCAAACCAACATTGATGTCCATTACCAGTATCAGAATAATCATATCGCTAATGATGAAAATAATGAAAATGACAGCAGTTCAGGTTTAATTTACTTGGGACATCAAAGTGATGAAGAATTGGCTCCTGAATCTGATACAGAGTAAATGAATGAAGAAAACCAACCTCCACAGCCCAACAATGATCTCCACGACCGACAAGTTGTCTTTTCTGTACCAGGCGGACATACCTGGGTACGCAGCCATTTCAATTTCAATGAAAAGTATTTTTCGTTATTTAATTCTAAGTTTAACGAGAATTCGTATTTATTAACTTTCGAAAGATGTAAAATTGTTGCTAATGAATGTAATAAAAAAATAAATTGTAATAAAAAAAAATAAACTGTAATAAAAAAAATTATTTAGTCTTTTAATTCAATAGTTCAAAGCTAGATATGCCAATCGATGAATGATGGTAATTTTGATATGCCACAGATCTTATCATTAAACACGAGTTGCAACTAAACAACTAAAATGTATGATCTTATGTTTGTATAATCTTATTCTTTTGTATATTAAAAAAAAATTGCCAATATAAATATGTTACAAATAATATTCTTATGGAAACATCAACTTCATATTGATTATCTTCAATGGTTAGATTGTTTGGATAACCAAATTGAAAGCAAAAAAACAAATACAATATAATATGATATTAATTAATGATTTCACTATTCAAAAACCCCGCGAAATCGCGGGTCTTTAACTAGTATATATATATATATATATATATATATATATATATATATATATATATATATATATATATATATATATATATATATTATTCAAGTAACGAAAAAAAATGAATAATAAAAGTATTTGATTCAGAATTAAATAAGTAATTAATTAATATGGATTAATTAATATATCACGGAGTATTACAAAAGGTTTTTATTTACTTGACTAACAAGTTGGAAAATAGAATGGGAAACAAGCTCGTACGCGTTTTTATCTTAACCGACTTAAGGATTCGGCGGGGATTACCAATATATTATATATATTGGTAGATCTCTGGTGGAAAAAGTTATGAAACGAAAACAAGGAAAAATAATATTCACAAAAACCTTTTGATACGAAAACAAAAAGAAACCAAAATCACACTCTCCTGACTTACGAGTTACGACTTCGCGTACGATAAAGGAAGACTAATTTCTTTCTTATTCGTACAAAAACATATTGAGTTATATATATTTTATTATAATAATTTGATTATTATAATAAGTTACTTGGATTTGGACTAGCATCTGGCGTCGTTCGAAAGTGTAGTGGACTATCCAAAGAGGCGATCATAGGTTTCTCACCGTTCATCAGTTTCTTCAGGAAAGGTTTACCGTTACCTCCTCTTTTATTTTATATTCATGACAATTATTATGGTGTAACTGGATCTCATTGGCATAAATTAATCATGTGCATGTTTCATTAATTTAAATATTTCATAAAGTAATAAAAGATTATTATTTTAACTATCCGATGCGTTAATCTGAATTGTTAAAAGTACACACGATTTTCCTTCGGTGGTATCAAGAGCCGCTTTTACACCGTCTTAATTGTCGTGTGATTTTCTTAGATCTAGATTTGTGGTGAATTGGTAAAAGTCAAAACCTTTATGTTTTTGAAAGTCAACTTTGTTGATTACCTCATGACACACAAATAAGATTGAAGAAATTCACTATTTAAATTTTGAATTTAAAAAGTTATGGCTTGCATAATTGTTGGTTAATATTCACAAAAAGTTATGAAACAAAAACAAGGAAAAATAATATTCAAAAAAACCTTTTGATACGAAAACAAAAAGAAATCAAAATCACACTCTCCTGACTTTCGAGTTACGACTTCGCGTACGATAAAGGAAGACTAATTTCTTTATTATTTGTACAAAAACAATTGAGTTATATATATTTTATTATAATAATAATAATTTGATTATTATAATAAGTTACTTGGATTTGGACTAACATGCATTGGCGTTGTTTGAAAGTGTAGTGGACTATCCAAAGAGATGATCATATCCTTTGATCGTAGGTTTCTCACCATTTATCAGTTTCTTCAGGAAAGGTATACAGTTATCTTTTTAAATAATTTATTATTTAATAAATTAAATAATTTATTATTTAATAATTTAATAATTTAAATAATTTAAATATTTCATTAAATAATTTATTATTTAATAATTTAAATATTTCATAAAATAATAAAAATATTATTATTTTAACTATCCGTCGCGTTAATCTGAATTGTTAAAAGTACAAACGATTTTCCTTCAGTGGTATCAAGAGCCGCTTTTACACAGTCTTAATTATCGCGTGATTTTTTTAGATCTAGCTATGTGGTGAATTGATAAAAGCAAAACCTTTATGTTTTTGAAAGTCAACTTTGTTGATTACTTCATGACGCACAAATAAGATATGAAAAATTCACTATTTAAATTTTGAATTTAGAAAGTTATGGCTTGTATAATTGTTGGTTAATATTTATTTTATTTTTCCATGGTTATAAACGTGCATTGTAACCATGGACAAGCCATATATAGGTTTAACTAGTGAAATGACCCGTGGAACCACGGGTTTGTTTAAACGAGAAAGTTTAATGATATGTTTTAGGTATTAAGTGAACGTAAATGCTAAAGTTATTTAGTTTAATGACCCTTGGAACTACAGAGTCCGACTAAGAAACTCGTCAGTTGAACATCTCATCAAACACCTAAAATGCATATTAAACAATCCACATCCAATCATAAGAGATAATATTGGTTGTCATTTTAATTTCAAAAATGTAAATTAAAATATAAATTTAGAATTGGTTTACTTGTACCTAGCTTTTATACCTTCTCATACTCAATTTAAAATATTTAATTGAAATAATTGAAAATTATTTAATTTTAATAATTAAAATAATTATTAATAATATTTAATAATAATAATTAATCAATAAGATCTAATTTTAATTCAAAATTATTTATATTAATGACATCACCCACCATGCTTTGTTTTTTTTTTATTTTTTCTTAGCAAAGGAATTAGCTTAATAATGACATCATCATTATAACATTTTAATATTAACTATAGATATATCAAAAAAGATGGCCTAAATGTTGGTAGTTTGAGGTCTTAATGCACTATCCATTACTATCTTATAAATCCCTAACTTCATGACATCACTTCACATTTTCCCCCCTCACATTCAAAAAAAAAAAAAAAGACAGCTGTCAACTTAAAAAAAATACAGGATGATGTCATTAATCATATAATTAAATCAGTAATTAGCAAAAAAAAAAATTAACAAAAAAAAAGGTTAAAACGTTAGCTGTAAAAAAAATGTCAGGATCCAATATTTTTCATCTGGCCCATATTTTAAAAACCCAAAAAAGCAATCCATTTTAAAAAGTTATCTGTACAAGACAGATGCTTCTCTTGGAAACCCCACCACATGCGTGCACGCCTTTCTGCTAGCCAATCTGTATAGGAAGCATTTAAATTAGGTTAGGCACGATTCAATATCTCAATTTCAAATTTCTCTGCAATTCATCTTCTTCTATAAACTTCTTCTCTATGATTTTCTCCTACAACCACCATCACCGCCATCATCTGCAGCTGCCGCCAGCACCACCATCATCTACAGCCGCCACCACCACCGTTGCTGCCATCTACAACTGCCATTAATCTCACCGCCATATAAATAAACCCTTAATCAGTCGATTTGCCCTAATTTTTACTTTTTGAAGAAATCTTACACAGGTTAGTCGATTTGCTTTAGATTTTTTTTGTTTGTTTTATGTTTATTGAAAACAGGGTTTTGATTTTTTCTTTTGTTATTTTATGATGTTTCTGGATGCTGATTCAGGTTGTATTAGACCAACAAGCATGGTCATGAAGGCAAGTTTTTTGATATTTGTTCGTTTAGAGATAATGATGATGATCGATTTATAAATAAATACAGGTGTTTCATCTCACTTTCATCTTCCAAGTTTTAACAATTTTCTTATCTTTTTCTACATTTATCTCACTTTATGCATCACTGTAAGTTATAACATGAATTTTAATCTTCTTCATGAGTTTTATAAAAATGGTTTCTGTTTAAAGATATAATTGAGAGGTATGAGTTCTTCAAAGAAGGATGATGGACAATCTAAGTTTTCTTTGTTTTCTTCATAAAATCATCATTTTGTTACAATTGCAAATAAGATACATATTTAACAAAATGGTATGAAGAAGAAAATGAAAAGGAATTCATGTAAGCATCTGATTTGCTAGGGTTTTGTTAATTTTATGGATTAATTGGTCTGTTTCTTTGTAACAGAATAGGTGTGGATGAAGAACTGGTGCAGTGCATAATACAAGTTTGTATTACTGGTTCATCGTTCAAGTCCAGGAAATATGTGCAGTGTATAATACAAGTTTGTATTATTGGTTCGCTATCTGACCTTTTTTCTAGAATGCATTATATGCTTTACTATCATTATATATTTATCTTATGCTCGATTAATTTTATGACACCTCAGTGACAAAGCAATATGTCATTCATGTTAAAAATACCAATTTGAAAGACTTCATTTATCATGACCCGGATTTTTCCATGGTTATATATTGAACAATATTAATATTTACATGATTAAATGTTTCCAACATATTAAGCAATCAAACTTTTTAAGACTTGATTAATTGGAACAAATTTTATGTAAACGTGTGACAACCCAAATTGTTCGATGATTCACGAACGATATAACTTGTAAATGACATGATAATATATATATGAACTTATATATATATTTAACATGATTAAATGATAATTAACTATCTCATTAAGTATATTAACAATGAACTATATACATAAAATGAGACTACTAACTTAAGGATTTTGAAACGATATATATACGTAACGATTATCGTTGTAATAACGTCTTAATATGTATATATCGTATTAAGATATATTAACACACTATGTTATCATGATAAAATAACAATTTAACATCCCATTAGATATAATAACAGTGGGATTAATTACATTTAACAAGGTCGTTAACTTAAAGGTTTCAAAACAACACTTACATGTAACGGCTAACGATGATTTAACGACTCAGTTAAAATGTATATATATATATAGTGTATTAAGATGTATTAATACACATTTGAAGGACTTCAATACATATATCAAAACACTCTTACTTAACAAAAATAATCACAATTGTATTCCCATTTGTTTTCATCAAGAATTCTACTCGTATTCGCTCGGTATTTGCACTCGTATTATACCCAGCTTCTGGATGTATTTACTATAGGTATATACCAATAAAAATCTGCTCCTTAGCAGCCTTAAATGATTAAGGAATATGTGGAACCACCCATTTGTCAAGTAGCATGAATTATTTAGCAAGAAAACAAAATTAGGAATCTTTTCTTTCTTTATAAACTAAAAAAGTTTTTATGCATGCACACCATTTCTTCATTCCATTTTCTCATACTTACACTCCAATTTCTCTCTCAAAATACTCCTAACTTCATACTTGATCATCTCCAAGCATTTTCCCCATCATTTAGCTTCAATTACAAGCTTTAATCATCATAAAAACAACCTAGAATCAAGAAGTTGCAAGATTACTTCCAATCTTTTTAATCCAATCCAACAACTCATCAAAGATCAAGAACTTCCATCTAATATCAGTAACTTTCCTTTTCATAATCAAGGTAAAATACTTCTCAAAATCCTTGTTCAATTCCTTGTATAGTTGCTATCTTATTATACTTATAAAACTTGTAAAAACTAGAACTTGTTTTGATGAACACCAAGCTTGTTTGAAAAACTAATCTAATCTTTCTAACGTAACTCTAATAACACTTATTTATATGTATTATGATGTTATATTAAGTTAATATAAGAACTTATAACTTGTACGTATGAAGAACACCTTGAAACTTAACATATATCCTTTAATCTCCATTCGGTAAAAAGCGGGCTGTTTTGGTTTAGGAATTAAAAACATATCTTAGACTTTGATTTCGAGGCTAAGAATTTGGAAATATGTTAATATATGTAAATAAGACTTACAGTATTTTTTTCATGATTTTAGACAAAGTGGAAGTATTTTTATCAAAAATCATATATTGGGTGGATGCCGGAATTTTTTTCCAAATCTGTCTACTGACATAAAAAGATGGTAAAGCTCTAAAAATTACTACTTGGGATGAACTTTTCGAATTGGTTTTGTAAAATTTACTTCTTAAGGAATCCATATCAATTTGATTCACTTTAAACGGAGTTGTAATGAATATTTGGCGAGAAAAACAAAATCTGTTAAAATTAACGTTGTATGGACGAAATTTATATTATAAAAACTATATTAACCATATCCTTGTTAACTTTTACTATATCCTATATATATCTGGACATGTTATCAGTAGTATAACAAAATATTATAATCTTGGTTAATTCTGTGATTGTATATATGTATAATAATATTCTTGGTACGTCCTAACACAATAAGTATACAATACGTTTTGATAAATCCTAAGACAATACGTACACAATACGTCTTAGTTAATTCTAAGACAATATGTATACAATACGTCTCTGGGTTGATGCAAAGACAATACGTATACAATACATCGTGGGGGTAATTCTAAGATTATATATATATATATACCGATTATTGGACTGTTGGACTTTTCGGACTATTTTGGACTACTAACAAAGGACTGCTAACAATGGACTACTAACATAAAATGTTAAAAATTAATTCTATGAACTTGTTTTATTTTATTCACATGCCGTATTATTATCTGAATCATTATTATTGTTATAGGTTCGTGAATCCAAGGACGACGGCCATATTTTCAATAAGCTGAAAACTTATTATTAATATACTTTTACTACTGTGAGTATATAGTCCCATTTTTAAACTCTACAAATATTTTGGGATGAGAATACATGCATTTTATGTTTTACGCCATAGACACAAGTACTTAAAATATATTCTACGTTGAGTTGTACCACTTTGCATATCTTCCCTAATAGCTTGGTAACTAATATTTACATGTTGTAAGAACATGTAAGCGCGAATCCTATTGATAGATCTATCGAGTTTGACAACCCCAACCGAGCTAGTCGCTCTAGTGTCGTAAACGGTTGCATAGTACTTCGTTTTTTACTACACTTGGTACAGTGTAGGGAGATTTCATAATAAAGGGAATATGCCACATTAATGGTTAAGTATGGTTACCGAAGCGCTCAACAACTTATAGAATATCTTTATTGAAATGTTTGTAACTACGAAATCTTGTGGTCTATATTTCTATCGATGCTAGCTTTAAACCTATATATCTCACCAACCTTTGTGTTGACTGTTTAAGCATGTTTATTCTCAGGTCCTTAAGAAAGTCTTCCACTGTTGCATTATCTGAGCAAGCTGTTCATGGAGTCTCATGCTTTTGTTTAAATGAAGTGTTGCATTCAATAAAACCTTTGTCATGTATTATATTCGACTGTTATGTCACGTGTGTAGTATTTGGAAACCGATGTATCATGGGGATTATTTCTTAAATAATCGCCCACTTGTTTGAAACATGCATTATGTATAATAATGGTGTGCTTTTTATAGAACGAATGCAATATTTTTCTAAAACGTATCATATAGAGGTCAAATACCTCGCTATGGGACCAATGAATAACGTACTGCGTTTATAGTAATATGGACGTGTTGTTTCAGTTGGCATCAAAGCAGAGGTCTGAGCGAACCAGAAATTGCATTAGGGATGCATTAGTGAGTCTGGACTTTGACCGAACATATTTTTGAAAACCATTACTTATCATTTTTAGTAAAAAAAAATTGAATATTTTAACATGAAAATATTATGTGATATATCACTAATGTGGTAGTTAATGTGTGATATATGTCTACTTCTAGCACCAATCTCATTATCACATTCAGCGACTCTGAAGTTGAATCTCCAGCAAAAGTACCAATCATCGACTTATCTGATAACGATGAAGGCCCGAGGGAAGGTGTATCAATCATCTATATAACTTATGACGATTTTTACCTGGAGTCGGATGCATTTTGGGAAGATTCACAATTTTTGAAAGAACCGGAAGTGAAAGAACCTGAAAACAATCCTGATGAGGAAGTAAAAGAGATTACTGAGAAAGAATTTAAAAAGGGAAAGGAACCTATAGTCACCAAACCAGAATTTCCAAATCCAAAAATTAATAAAACAATTATTGTACCAAGTGCTCCCGATACTACCACACCTAGTCAACCATGTCTTACCAATACTACAGAAATGTCATCTACTGAACCCCAACCAAAACCAAGACTTACCACTGAAATACGCACTCTGACAGTAGGGAAGCAAAAATTCTATGATTTCCCAGATTTCCATGAATTTTCAAGAAAGCCTCGTCGTTTCTAATGTGTTTTTGCAGCTATTCAACTTCACGCCTTATATAATAATATATCGTGTTCTATATTTCATCTTACATATGTTTTATGTAAAATAGTGGTATTGAATTATTGTAAAATATTGTACCAAAAGAATAAGCATAAAGTATTAATGCATTAAGTTTTTCATGATAGAATATTATCATGATTGTAGTAGTTAATTTGTGTACTAGCTATTAAGTATGAACTTTAACAGGTAGGTACTACCCGAGCTACAATTATAAAATGCTAATAAGAAGAAAAGGCTTTTATAATAATTGGTTCATATTATTAATATGCCACGATGTACCATTAATTACTTGCTACATCTATAATATTCTATGTGATTAATTCTCTTATATGTTTATTGAAGAAACATGGCTCGATTAAATTGAATGACGGAACAAGAAATTGAGGAGCTTATCAACCAACGCGTAAATGACCGAATGCTTTGGGTCGAAGCGGCAAGAGCAGCAGCAAACAACACAAACCCTCATGTTGGATGCTCATATAAAGCATTTCAAGGTTGCAAACCTTCATCATTCAGTGGAACAGAAGGACCAGTCGGTTTAACCCGATGGTTCAAAAAATTAGAGTCCGTATTTAAAATCAGTGGTTATGCGGAAGGGGATCGGACAAAGTATGCTTCATGCACATTACAGGATGGTGCACTTACATGGTGGAAAAACTACGTAAAAGCTGTAGGGGGCGATGAAGCATATGATACTCCTTGGGAGGAATTGAAAAATATGCTAATCAACGAATACTGCCCAAGGAACGAGGTTAGGAAGATGGAAGCCGAGTTATGAAATCTGAAAGTTGTCAGAACGGAACTTACCAACTATAACAGGCGATTCATGGAATTAGCCTTGTTATGTCCTGAATTGGTACCAACTGAAGAGCGAAAGATTGAATTGTACAAAGATGGTCTGCCAAAGAACATCAAGGCAAATGTTACAGCATCCAAACCCAAGACAATTCATGAAGCTATCACCATGGCAAATGAGCTAATGGACCAGATCATCTTGGATAAGAACGCATCAAATACCGATGCCAAGGTATCGGATAACAAAAAAAAGTGGGATGGAAATTGTGATCGAGGTCACCAGCAACAATCTCTCAAGAAATAGGAAACCATGCAAGGTGCGGGTAGTGGTTTAAGCTCGGGTTACAAAGGGCGTAATCCCTTATGTAATTGATGCCACAAACATCACACTGGTTTTTTGCAATATGGTGTGCAACAAATGTAATCGAAGGGGTCATCTTGCTGAAGATTGTTGGGTTCCTGTTACAAATACAAATGGCACCAAGACTCCTGCCACCAATGCAAATAGAACTACCCTGGCTACTATTACTTGTTACGGGGTGGGAAACAGGGTCATATTGAGAGCCAGTGCACGAATCCAGAGAAGAATAACGGACCTGCACGGGGAAGAGCATTTGTTGTTAATGCTAGAGAGGCGTGTGAAGACCCGGAGCTTGTTACGGGTACGTTTACCATTAATGACTTATCAGCATCTATTATATTTGATAGTGGTGCCGATAGAAGTTACATGTGTAGAGACTTTTACGCTAAATTGAATTGTTCATCATTACCTCTAGATGCTAAGTACATGATTGAGTTAGCTAATGCTAAACTAATTAAAGCCGATAAAATTTGCCGTGATTGTAAAATAAAGTTAGCTGGAGAAACATTTAAAATTGATTTGATACCCGTAGAATTAGGAAGTTTTGATGTAATAGTCGGAATGGACTGGATGTCCAAAATAGGAGCTGAGGTTGTGTGTGCCAAGAAGGCAATTCGCATTCCTCGTAAGGATAAAATGGCAGTAATGATATATGGAGAGAAGGGTAACTTAAAGCTAAAACTCATTAGCTGCTTGAAAGTCCAAAAGTGCTTGAAGAAAGGGTGCTATGCTATCCTAGCACATGTTAATAAAGTCGAAACGAAGGAAAAAGAGAAGAGCATCAACGACGTGCCTATGGCAAGAGATTTTCCTGAAGTCTTTCCAAAAGAGTTGCCGGGATTACCTCCATTTAGATCTGTAGAATTTCAAATAGATCTAGTACCAGGAGCTGCACCAGTGGCTCGTGCACCATACAGACTTGCACCGTCTGAGATGAAAGATTTACAAAGCCAGTTACAAGAATTACTGGACCGTGGATTTATTCGACCGAGTACTTCACCGTGGGGAGCTCCGATTTTATTCGTCAAGAAGAAAGATGGATCCTTTCGAATGTGTATAGATTATTGCGAATTAAACAAGTTAACTATCAAGAATCGGTACCCATTACCGAGAATTGATGACTTGTTTGATCAGCTGCAAGGATCACATGTTTACTCCAAAATCGATCTAAGATCGGGATATCATCAGTTGCGTGTCAAAGAAGAAGATATTCCGAAAACCGCATTTTGGACACGCTACGGTCATTATGAATTTTTAGTCATGCCGTTCGGGCTGACAAACGCACCAGCTGTATTCATGGACCTCAAGAATCAGGTATGCAGTCCGTATTTGGATAAGTTTGTTATCGTCTTTATTGATGATATTCTTATTTATTCCAAAATTGAACAAGAACATGAGCAACATTTAAGGTTGGTGCTGGAACTGTTGAAGAAAGAACAGTTATACGCAAAGTTTTCTAAGTGCGCCTTTTGGTTAATGGAAGTACAATTCCTTGGTCACATCGTGAGCAGTCAAGGAATTCGGGTCGATCCTGCGAAGGTTGAAGCCATTGAAAAATGGGAAACCCCAAAGACTCCGACGCAAATACGCCAATTTTTGGGTCTTGCTGGCTATTACAGAAGGTTTATTCAAGATTTTTCCCTAATAGCCAAACCATTGACAGCATTAACACATAAAGGGAAGAAGTACGAATGGACTTCTGAGCAGGAAGCCGCGTTTCAATTATTGAAGAAGAAGTTGACTACATCGCATATTCTATCATTACCTGAAGGAAATGATGATTTTGTAATTTATTGTGACGCTTCGCGACAAGGTTTTGGTTGTGTCCTCATGCAACTAAAGAAATTTATTACATATGCATCCCGACAACTGAAGATTCATGAACAAAATTATACGACTCATGATCTAGAGTTGGGAGCAGTGGTGTTTGCATTAAAGATTTAGAGACACTACTTGTACGGGGTTAAATGTACTGTGTATACCGATCATAAAAGCCTTCAACATATCTGCAATCAAAAACAACTGAACATGAGACAACGTAGGTGGGTCGAGCTGATAAACGACTATGATTGTGAAATTCGCTATCATCCCGGGAAAGAAAATGTAGTAGCAGATGCTTTAAGCAGAAAGGAAAGAGAGTCGATTCGAGTACGAGCAATGAATATGAAGATTCGTACGAACCTCACTACCTAAATTAAGGAGGCTCAACAAGGAGCTCTTACTGAAGAAAACTTTAGAAATGAGATGCTCAAGGGTTTAGACAAGCAACTTGAGATACGAGAAGACGGAACTCGGTATTTTAATGGACGCATTTGTGTACCGAAGTTTAAAGGGTTAAGAAAGTTGGTTTTGGATGAGGCACATAAGACGAGATACTCGATACATCCCGGAGCTGGAAAGATATATCAAGATCTTAAGGCACACTTTTGGTGGCCAAATTTGAATATTGCAACGTACATCGAAGAATGTTTGACTTGCTCCAAAGTCAAGGCGGAACATCAGAAACCATTAGGTCTGCTTCAACAACCAGAAATCCCAGAATGGAAATGGGAATGTATTACCATGGATTTCATCACGAAGCTACCAAAGATTGCATGGGGTTACGACACCATTTGGGTAATTGTCGATCGTCTCACTAAATCTGCACATTTCCTACCTATGAAGGAAATGGATAAGATGGAGAAATTGGTACGATTATACATGAAGGAAGTTGTTTGAAGACATGGAGTACCTATCTCCATTATATCCGATCGCGACAGTAGGTTTACGTCAAGGTTTTGGCAATCACTACATGAAGCTCTAGGGACTCTTCTGGATATGAGCACTGCATATCATCCTTAGACCAATGGGCCAAGTGAAAGGACCATTCAGACTCTTGAAGACATGCTTAGAGCATGTGTGATCGATTTCGGAAATGGATGGGATAAATATCTACCATTAGCAGAATTCTCGTATAACAATAGTTACCATACGAGTATTAATGCTGCACCATTTGAAGCACTTTATGGAAGGAAGTGTAGATCTCCTATCTGTTGGAATGAGGTAGGAGACCGACAATTAACTGGTCCCGAGATCATACAGGAGACTACTGAAAAGATTGTGCAAATCAAGGAGAGATTGAAGACCGCCCAAAGTCGTCAAAAGAGCTATGTTGATGTTCGAAGGAATCCGTTAGAATTTCATTTTGATGACATTGTTATGTTAAATGTGTCACCTTGGAAAGGTGTGATACGCTTTGGTAAGAGGGGTAAATTGAACCCAAGATACGTAGGACCATTCAAGATCATCGAACGTATTGGACCGGTGGCTTATCGACTTAAGCTACCACAACAACTTGCTGGAGTACACAATACCTTTCACGTCTCGAACCTAAGGAAATGCCTTGCAAAAGAAGACCTCACTGTTCCTCTTGAAGAAATCCAAATCGACGAGAAACTGCATTTTATAGAAGAACCTGTCGAAATCATGGATCGTGAAGTCAAACGGCTCAAGCAAAGAAACATACCTATAGTTAGGGTTCGTTGGAATGCTCGAAGAGGTCCTGAGTTCACTTGGGAAAGAGAGGACCAGATGAAACAGAAATATCCACAGCTGTTTACAAACACCGCCCATTGAATAGGTATTACTTCAAATTTCGGGACGAAATTTCTTTAACTGGTAGGTACTGTCATGACCCGGATTTTTCCATGGTTATATATTGAACAATATTAATATTTACATGATTAAATGTTTCCAACATATTAAGCAATCAAACTTTTTAAGACTTGATTAATTGGAACAAATTTTATGTAAACGTGTGACAACCTAAATTGTCCGATGATTCACGAATGTTATAACTTGTAAATGACATGATAATATATATATGAACTTATATATATATATATATATATATATATATATATATATATATATATATATATATATATATATATATATATATATATATATATATATATATTTAACATGATGAAATGATAATTAAGTATCTCATTAAGTATATTAACAATGAACTATATACATAAAATGAGACTACTAACTTAAGGATTTCGAAACGATATATATACGTAACGATTATCGTTGTAATAACGTCTTAATATTTATATATCGTATTAAGATATATTAACACACTGTTATCATGATAATATAACAATTTAACATCTCATCTCATTAGATATAATAACAGTGGGATTAATTACATTTAACAAGGTCGTTAACTTAAAGGTTTCGAAACAACACTTACATGTAACGACTAACGATGATTTACCGACTCAGTTAAAATGTATATATATAGTGTATTAAGATGTATTAATACACATTTGAAGGACTTTAATACATATATCAAAACACTCTTACTTAACAAAAATAATCACAGTTGTATTCCCATTTGTTTTCATCAAGAATTCTACTCGTATTCGCTCGATATTTGCACTCGTATTATACCCAGCTTCTAGATGTATTTACTATAGGTATATACCAATAAAAATCTGCTCCTTAGCAGCTTTAAATGATTAAGGAACATGTGGAACCAACCATTTGTCAAGTAGCATGAATTATTTAGCAAGAAAATAAAATTAGGAATCTTTTCTTTCTTTATAAACTAAAAATGTTTTTATGCATGCACACCATTTCTTCATTCTATTTTCTCATACTTACACTCCCATTTCTCTCTCAAAATACTCCTAACTTCATACTTGATCATCTCCAAGCATTTTCCCCATCATTTAGCTTCAATTACAAGCTTTAATCATCATAAAAACAACCTAGAATCAAGAAGTTGCAAGATTACTTCCAATCTTTTTAATCCAATCCAACAACTCATCAAAGATCAAGAACTTCCAACTAATATTAGTAACTTTCCTTTTCATAATCAAGGTAAAATACTTCTCAAAATCCTTGTTCAATACCTTGTATAGTTGCTATCTTATTATACTTATAAAACTTGTAAAAACTAGAACTTGTTTTGATAAACACCAAGCTTGTTTGAAAAACTAATCTAATCTTTCTAACTTAACTCTAATAACACTTATTTATATGTATTATGATATTATATTAAGTTAATATAAGAACTTATAACTTGTACGTATGAAGAACACCTTGAAACTTAACATATATCCTTTAATCTCCATTCGGTAAAAAGTGGGCTATTTTGGTTTGAGAATTAAAAACATATCTAAGACTTTGAGTTCGAGGCTAAGAATTTTTGAAATATGTTAATATATGTAAATAAGACTTCCAGTATTTTTTCATGATTTTAGACAAAGTGGAAGTATTTTATCAAAAATCATATATTGGGTGGATGCCGGGATTTTTTTCCAAATCTGTCTACCGACATAAAAAGAGGGTAAAGCTCTAAAAATTACTACTTGAGATGAACTTTTTTAATTGGTTTTGTAAAATTTACTTCTTAAGGAATCCATAGCAATTTGATTCACTTTAAACGGAGTTGTAATGAATATTTGGCGAGCAAAACAAAATCTGTTAAAATTAACGTTGTATGGATGAAATTTATATTATAAAAACTATATTAACCATATCCTTGTTAACTTTTCCTATATCCTATATATATTTGGACATGTTATCAGTAGTATAACAAAATATTATAATCTTGGTTAATTCTGTGATTGTATATATGTATAATAATATTCTTGGTACGTCCTAACACAATAAGTATACAATACGTTTTGATAAATCCTAAGACAATACGTACACAATACGTCTTAGTTAATTCTAAGACAATACGTATACAATACATCTCTGGGTTGATGCAAAGACAATACGTATGCAATACATCGTGGGGTAATTCTAAGATTATATATATATATATATATATATATATATACATACACCGATTATTGGACTGTTGAACTTTTCAGACTATTTTTGACTACTAACAAAGGACTGCTAACAATGGACTACTAACATAAAAAGTTAAAAATTAATTCTATGAAATTGTTTTATTTTATTCACATGTCGTATTATTATCTGAATCATTATTATTGTTATAGGTTCGTGAATCCAAGGACGACGGCCATATTTTCAATAAGCTGAAAACTTATTATTAATATACTTTTACTACTGTGACTATATAGTCCCATTTTTAAACTCTACAAATATTTTGGGATGAGAATACATGCATTTTATGTTTTACGCCATAGACACAAGTACTTAAAATATATTTTACGTTGAGTTGTACCACTTTGCATATCTTCCCTAATAGCTTGGTAACTAATATTTACATGTTGTAAGAACATGTAAGCAGGGCCGTCTCAATAATTCGAAGGCCCTAGGCGAAAACAAAAATGGACCCTCATACACGTCACGTTTAATTTTTTAGTACATATAAAAAGTTAATACTTAAATTTATCAATTTGTATATACTTATAATGCATTTAACTATTTAAAATAAAAATATTTCAACTTTAATTGACAATTTTTTATTTAATTAAATACTGTAGAATATTTTAAGAAAAATACACATAAATTTTAGGCCCTTCAAACTTTTTAGGGCCCTAGGCGGTTGCCTATCTTGCCTATGTCCAAAGACGCCCCTGCATGTAAGTGCGAATCCTATTGATAGATCTATCAGGTTTGACAACCCCAACCGGGCTAGTCGCTCTAGTGTCGTAAACGGTTGCATAGTACTTCGTTTTTACTACACTTGGTACAGTGTAGGGAGATTTCATAATAAAGGGAATATGCCACATTAATGGTTAAGTATGGTTACCGAAGCGCTCAACAACTTGTAGAATATCTTTATTGAAATGTTTGTAACTATGAAATCTTGTGGTCTATATTTCTATCGATGCTAGCTTTAAACCTATATATCTCACCAACCTTTGTGTTGACTGTTTAAGCATGTTTATTCTCAGGTCCTTAAGAAAGTCTTCCGCTGTTGCATTATCTGACCAAGCTGTGCATGGAGTCTCATGCTTTTGTTTAAATGAAGTGTTGCATTCAATAAAACCTTTGTCATGTATTATATTCGACTGTTATGTCATGTGTGTAGTATTTGAAAACCGATGTATCATGGGGATTATTTCTTAAATAATCGCCCACTTGTTTAAAACATGCATTATGTATAATAATGGTGTGCTTTTTATGAAACGAATGCAATATTTTTCTAAAACGTATTATATAGAGGTCAAATACCTCGCTATGGGACCAATGAATAACGTACTGCGTTTATAGTAATATGGACGTGTCGTTTCATCACTACATGTGTTTTTGATATTCATTTTCAAGTACTTTGTTGTTCAAGTACCAATTTGAAAGACTTCACTACTTACTGGGTCCAATTTTAAATTTTTAGTAATTGTATTTGTTGAAATGACAGAGAGGTATTCAACAGAATGGTGATTATGTAAGTGCATGGAAGGTGTTTGATAAAATGACAGGGATGAATTTTGTTTTTCGTTAGCAGATTATTCAACTTGGATACGAAACAAAGAAACAAGATGTCGTATTTAGGTCATTAATATGCATCATATTATCTAATTTTCAATATTTAATATCAATGATTTCATTTGTGCTATTTTTTTAAGCTTTATGTTGTCACGCCCAAAAGGCTACATTGTTGATTGCGTTAAATATGTTGTATTTTGTCAAATCACTGTGTTGATATGCAGCTATTATTCAATTTTCTATATTTACTACAAGAAGATCAAATAAATACAACGTTACTCTTCTTTAAATGTTTATTATGTTATATATTATTATTCCAACAGGTAATACTTATGGTATTCAAAAGAAGCTCAACTGCCAATTTTTACTCAAGGTTTTGGGTAATCATATCATATGAATTTTGATAAATAATGAAGGTTACATATGAAGCAGGCTTGCAGATGTTTTTGGTTCATTTTGTTATTCAAGATTTTGGCTATATCATTGGAATTGATGGTTTGCTAAAAGTAAGGTGCTCATTGGTATGTCTTCTAATTGCATAATGTTTAATGTTTGTGCTTAAGATGTTTAATGTTTCTATTGTAAGTAATTTATTTAATTATATTTGTTTTAAATTTGTATCATCACAATAACATATTGTTTAGACACTGTACTTTTAACTTTAATGTCAATAACTACCTGTGGTGTACCTGCTATACGCATTGTGGTGCATAAAATTTTCAATGAGATCGGGTAATATTGACTTATATAAGGAGCAAATGTGGTTTTTTTAATTTTGAGGGTATAACTAATTGCTTAGGGGTGGCAATTTTGACCCATGTTAATGCAAGAAGTGATTGTTTATTCGCGTGTCATTCAGTTTTTTAAGGTTAGTTTCTATATCTTTTTTACTATGGTATTTTTAAGAATCTTTTGAAATACATAATACGTATAATTTTTTGCCTTTATTAGTTAACTTCATTTTTTTATGTGTCAGGCTTCGTGAATTCTGCTCCACAATCTTCGATCAAAGGTATTTTCTAAATTGTATGATGTGGTATATTCACTAGAAGTCGGGAACACTTGAAATCTCGCATAAATGATATGTGATTCTTTTATCATTTTTAGTTGTTAATGTTAAGTTCAACTATATGTTCAAGTTCTTGTGTAACTCATTCTTGACTTTGATTTGACTTTGATTGCTCTTTTTATGGTTGGGTTAGAGACGTGGAAGGCTGAAATCGTGAGATAGTACTAACCTATGTCACAGTTTTGCTTTGTTGGGCATAACATGGTAATGTAATTTTTTTTTTTTTAAAATAAAATAAGGATCTAACTAATTGATTTTTGGGTGGTAATTCTGACCCATGTACATATTAATGCTCTTTAAGCAAATGCCTGATTACAAGAAGGTTACCATTCTGATTTTTGATTTTATAATTTGATGAAGCTTACACTTGGGAAGGTAAATAATGTCAAAAAGTGAGAAAACATACATGTGACAGTTAAGATTAGCAATGCAAAGGCTCTTATCTGGGAATCTATCATCTAAGGTGCACTTCAGCAGTTCAATTTAGAATAAGACTCTATCATATAACGGTTTTCATTGGGATATTAACTCCACGTCGTGTTATTAATTAAATTATTTTTACCAGAGTTTACAATTTGATAATTTGAGTATGATTTGTACCTGGACATTTAGTAACTTATTATGTATTTTGGTTATATGTACCCTTAGAAATGAATGGAGTGTAGCCAATACTAACTTAATAATTGTTATTAACATTAATCAATATTTGTGTAGGTCTAAATATATTGTGTGTAAACAATAGATCTATATGCTTCTCAACCACCTTAATATCCAATCACTAAATGTCATTTAGTCACCTATTAAAATAGTTGATCCTATATTAGTAGGTAACTAATCTTATTTAGGCTGTTTAAAGTAAAATTAAATAATTTCATAAAAGATTTAAAAGAAAAACATGTATTAGGTGAGTTTGAAACAGGTACTAATAATACTTCTTTTCATGTATATGTTTCAAAGCGGTGTACTTGACAAGTAATGGGCTTGCTACTACAAAGAAAATGTGATGATTTTTGGAATTAAAAATAAAGGTGGGGTTCGCGCGCTGCTGCTTGAAAAGTGCTAGCGATTTAACTAAAAAAAATAATTTAAAAACTATTATATATTTTAAACCGTATAATAGCGAGTGTATGTATTCATGTATACTATCCTATCAACTTTATCCAAATGATAACGACATAATAGGCAAAAAAAATAAAAAAAAATGATGAACAGTGCTCGGCCAATAAGAATCCGAGAAAAAAATCCGGGAAAAAAGGTGAATAGTGGTCGACCACTATTGATGAATAGTGGCCGACCAATAAGGAGGCACCATTTCACTTTGATCTTTAGTGTATATAGTAATGAATTGTTAAGATGATTTTCATTTTGTTTGTTAACGTTTTGTAACTTATGACTGTTTTTGAATTTCTGATTTTAATTGTTGTTCTTTCAGGTATTTGTTTAAACATTGTTGTTTTCTATCTTATATAACTTGATGAATTATATTAGTTTATCTACATGTTGATTATATAATGTATCATTACAAAAAAATTCTTTTAAAAACCCGTGAATCCACGGGTCTTTGCAATAGTTTAATATAATTCAGAAAAAATAAAATAAAATGGAATTGCAGATTCTTCAGTTCACTATAAAAGGTGTGTGGTATAATATATCTAATGCATGCAATAGATTGGTAGAGCAATGTCACGTCCTCCAGATAGGGCCTGGAAGAATAACGTGACTTAATATATCAAAGCACAGTTGTATAAACGAAAACGACTCTATATGAGACGTTTTATTGAGTTTTGCAGCGGAAGATAAATAGATTACATTAAATGTTTTTAAATGAATTGGTAAGTAATGCATGAAGACTCCAAGCATGGCAAGCAATCATCATCAAAGCAGCAGATATACAGCGGAAGCAATATTTAAGTACCTGAGAATAAACATGCTTAAAAAGTCAACACGAGGTTGAGTGAGTTCATAGGTTTGTCATAAACAATAATTTCAGTAATAGATATAGACCACAAGATTTAGTTTGTAAAGTTGATCTCCCGCAGGATCAAAAGTTATGCCAGTGCGTGATATTTAGACTAAACGTTGTTTGCCCCGTGACAAGTTGTTCTGTCCTTGTCGTTTTAATTTCATTATTAAGTAATACAAAGACTTAGTCAAATGTATCGGGGACGTTACTCCCGATAGACCTATCCCCAATAATTAAGAATACCGCAACAATTAAAAATATCACTGTAGAGACTTAGTTGGACATAGCCGGGTATAGCATAGTTTAATAGTTGGTACTGATATTTAGACTAGACTTTCAAGTTTGCCTCGTAACAAGTTATCGTTTATACTTGTCGGTTGGGGACTTACTGGTCATAGCCCAACATATCACAGTTTAATAGTTGATACGTGTAAAACAGTTATAAAAGTTGCGCATGTATTCTCAGCCCAAAAATATATAAAAAGGGAGCAGATAAACTCACATTAAATAGCAGTTGAAGTATTCCATGCAAGAAGGAAAGTAAAGCAAGTAAGTGATCTGGATATCAACCTGGAGGTATAACATTTGATTAGTTAATGTCTAACTTGACATAAAGTATGTTTATTAATATAGCAACTATATTGACAGTGACGGTTTTCGAGAAAAGTTCCTATTTCTCAAAAGTTTCTATTTTTAGAAACCTACTATTTTTGAAAAACTTCCACTTATAGTAAGCTTCTAGTTTAAGAATGTTCTAGTTATAATTCTTAACAAATATGTTGTACAATCTCGCCCAAACTTCGTCGCTAACATGCAAGTCACTCGAATGATCTATTGTTACCGAGCGGCCCAGGATCTCTTGACCAGAATCTAAGTCTTGGCATTCGAGATCCACAAGCGTCCCATAATGGTAACAAGGATCACCCTAGGCCACAAGTAGCGGTGATGTTTGTAGTCTTTGTACGTTATCTTTAATTATAACTTTCACGTTAGGTGCGTATATACATATATATTCATTAATTCGATTTTAATTATAACTCCTATATATTAATTCATAAAAATACTTTTATAATTTTTTAGTAACATATATTACTAATTATAACATGTTATTTATTTTAATTTTAATTGCATATAATTTATAACATTATTTATATGTTTCGGTAAAAAAATAATAAACCGAAGTAAATAGTAAAAAGTAAAAAGTAAAAAGTAAAAAGTAAAAAGTAAAAAGTAAAAAGTAAGAAAAGAATACTTACTAGTAGTAATTCTTCAAAGAGAGAATGAGAGAAATTTTGGTGTAAGTTTGAATGAGAAATGATGGGCATTTATACTTGAAAAAATTAGGTAAAAAGAATAAAATAATTAAAAAAAAGAAATATTTTAATTTTTAATGGGATTTTAAAATTCAAAAGTATTAAATATTAGGTCATGGGATAATGCACAAAATAAAATAATAAAAGTAGTTTTTCATTATAATTTTTAATTAAAAAGTAATTTACTTATTTATTTTATTAAAAAATCATTTATTTTAAGGATTTTTTTTATATATTATTTTTTTAAAAATAAACAAATTGATTTACTACTTTTTCAAGAATATTTGTCAATATTTTTTTTATTCATAATAACAATACTGATAATAAGGATATTAATTATTGATATCTTGTTTAAAAAGGATATTAATAATAATAATATTAATATATCAAATTAATGCGTAATTATTTACAAATAATTGTTCGTGAATCGTCAGAATTAGTCGAGGTTAAATGAAATCATATAAAGATTTTTGTTTAAATTTTGCCGGAAATTTACGGGTTATCACAGTATCCCCCTGTTAATAGAAATTTCGTACCGAAATTTAGTTGTTGCCATCAGTCGGCGTTGTTTGTAAACAGGTGAGGATATTTTCGTTTTATTTGGTCTTCACGTTCCCAGGTATGCTCGGGGCCTTTCGTGAATTCCAACTAATAGGATATTGTTTTGTTTCTAGCGTTTAAATCTTACGATCCATAAATTCTACGAAGTGCATTTTATTATTAATGCGGAGGTTATCTAAAGGATTTAACAAGAGTGTCATTGATTAGGTTTTCTTTAGAAAGAGATGATGACGTTATACAAGCATATCAATATACATGAAATGTGTGATGAATAATAGTGAGCTTATTTAAACCTTGAGCGTTTATGCCACAATATTAGGGTAGACAAAATAGAGGGGAGTTCATGAAAATCATAATCACGAAATTTGATAGAGATCGTCATTCTTTACAACAAGAATGATGAATATGAGTTGAAAAATAGAGTTTTATCGACATTAAATAATATGGTTAAAACGATTCGATTATAGAAAGATTATAAATGAAACTATCACAAAAGAGTGAAATGAGGAAATTAAATGTTCACCTTAACTTTTGATATGGTTAAAGTTGATTTCCGGAATTCAAGGGATTTAAAGAAATCTTCATAATCTTTATAAGATTTGATTCTCCGGTAATTAAGAAAATTAGGATTTTCTTTAATTAAATGCGGTGAATTGTCTCGATTGCTGTGTCTAGAATTTCGCTATAAATTAGCTTCTTCCATTTCATTATCTTCACCACTTCTATACTTTCTTTCTCAATTCATACTTCCAAAAGATTTGTTAATATGCTCAATCCAGTTCTTGTTCTTGACCTTATGTTGGTTATCGCCACAATCATCCTTCTTTTCCAACTCTCACCAGAGGAGTCTGTTTACTTCTACTATGCTCTAGGAATTATTGTGTTTTTAGTTCTCCCGTGTCTTTATATTGCTATACGCATTGATATACACGGTTTGTAATTTCAGTGTTGTTATCGGGCTTTATATTTTCCCTTATATGTCGAAGCTTCATGCTTTTGTAAAGCAGAATTCGTAGGTATGAAGTTTCAAATGAACCTATTGTTCTAAACAGTAATATCATAATTTGATTTGTTAAATTATCAGAATTATTGAGGATAGAACTATCAAGAATATATTTTCCTGATATGTTCAGAGATTAAGTAGAATGTAAGAGTCGTGTAACATGGCAAATGATGATTATAAAGTCTATGAATCATCATCTTCCATTAAAAATTTAGCATGACTTACTGTAATATAATCACGTTGGCCTGACGTCATTATATTATACTAACTCATGCTTCAATTCCCAACACTACTTCAAATCATTCATAATTTAAACTTGAATTTTACAGAATATAGAAACTAAAACAGTTTTCTTTATGATGTGATAAAGATATCGCAAGGAGACAGTTAATTGCGGTCAAGAATCGTTATGAAGATATCTTCAGAAATATAGAGGATATTTATAACGAAAGATAAGGTGATATCTTAGAATTTCTAAGATCCAATGACGAGGAAAATTCTTCTGTTTCCTCTGCATTTAATGCTACCATATCTGAATTATTGGTTATCAATCCGAGATGGTTTCAAGAAATTTTATTTTTAGATGATTAAACGCTGATTGTAATCGTCAATGGATCTAATGGTTAACGAATAGGCGTTGTTGATTTCAAAAGTAATGAATGATAATTTTGGTGGTTTGATATGATAATTCATCATAGAATATGAATGAATACAATTCATGAGAATCAGAATTGAAGAATGTACAATGTAACATATTAATGTGAGATATAAATATTTCTAGGGTATTACCTACCCGTTAAAATATTTTCACAATTAACAGTTTGTACAAAAGAGTTTTAATTACAGTCTTTATGAAAATATACATACATATATATTTTCCTTCAGATGTAATCATGGATTTAATATAATATTAAACTCATTTGATTTACGGTTGAAACTACAATGAATAATCTCCATAACCTTTAGAGATTTCATAATTGTCGCGAAATATTTCGCTAATGAAGTTATGAATCAATACATTCATCGTTACACTTGATTTATTATGAAATGGAGTTTATTGTGTTGAAGCAGTGATTAACAATTGTTAAGTCATTAACGAAGGGTGTACATCATAGCATATTAGTGATATGAATTAACCAAGTAGTACATACTAGTTGAGATTCACACTTAATTGCTTAGTACGACAAGATTTATTATTGTTCCAAATCATATATATATAAGGTATACATATATAATTCTTCACGAAGAATGAGTCAATACATTTTAGCTCATTATTTTTAATATTCCTTGGTATCTATGGGCGTATGATGTTGATGTTTGAGGTACTGAGTGTGATATTGAGGCGTGGGATGCGGATGTTGTTGTTGATGAAGCTGATGTTGTTGGTGGTGATGTTGATGATACTGATGGTACTGGTGGTGATGCTGGTTATGCTGCTGGTGCTGCTGATGCTTGTAGAATTTGCACCATATTCTCTAGAGCCACCACTTGTAACATCCCGCGTTTTTCCGTTAAATTTATTTTAACGCCGTCTTTTTTTTTAATAACATCTTTCGTCACCTATATTCGTACACTTCGTTAACTAATGTTCTTGATAATCCCGTTACTCGATTACAACATCTCTCGTTAACTTGCGTTTTAAAAATATTCGATCGGTTAATTCCCGCACCCGACTACAAACTTGAGGGACTAAACTCGCCAAAGAGCCAAACTAGTTGACTAGGTCAACTAGTCAACTCCATCCTCCTCCATTCATTTTCATCTCCACCATCTTCATTACTTCCATCTTTTCTCTCAACCTTCAAACAAAAGATTCATCATCTAATTTCGATTTAGCAAGCAAACATAAAAACAAACTACATATTCTTGATCCTCTCATCATCCTCTACGATTTGATACTAACTTCATTGATTTTGGGTAACATTTCTAAAACTCTAGATTTCTTTAAATTCGTGTTTTTGACTTGAAATGTTGTTAGTTAGTGTCTATGGCTCGTGTATAACATGAATATATGATTTGTATGCTCGATCTTGATGTTTTGGTGTAACTAGCTTGAAAATGAAAAGTGTATGCTTAATCTTTGATTTTGGATGATCAAATGTATTAGATTGTTAAAGTTCATGTTTTAAAAGTGTTACTAGCATCATTAGCTTCATGTTGATGTATAGATTGATTAAAGAAACTTCATAAACGTGATTATTGATTTTGTGAACTTTTGATTAGGGTTTGATAGCTTTAAAACGAACTTTTGATGCGTTGAATGCTCGTTAATGTTATTAATAAGTGTTTAGTTGTATTACATGTTTGATTACCTTCAAAACGGCATATCATATGTATAAATTGGATTCCCGGAACTTGAAATGCATTTGATGAACCTAAACTTTGATTTTGAACGCTTAACGACCATTCAACGAGGTTTCTGTTGTCTTAAATGATGATTTTGATTAATGATATGTGGTTAGTTGTATTCCTTGTCGAAATAGCTTTCCGATGATATAAAATACATGTTCTAATTGTTTGCGGATCATAAAATGTGATTGTTTGTGTTTTGGTTCGTCCATTTGAGGAATTCAGCAAACAGACCCTGGATGCCAATTGGGACGCCGTCCTGACTTTTGGGACGCCGTCCCACTCTTCATATTGGGACGCCGTTCTGATTTTGGGACGTCGTCCCACTCTTCATATTGGGACGCCGTCCTGATTTTGGGACGCCGTCCCACTCTTCATATTGGGACACCGTCCTGATTTTGGGACACCGTCCTGATACACTAAAATGGGCTGTTTTGCTTGGTCATTTGACGTAAAATGTTTGATATGCTACGGACCTCCGATTAACATGAAACTTGGCCAACATGCTCATATATGATTATATAACTTAGAAAAATTGTCGGATACCCGACCCGACCCCGTTGACTTTGACTTTGACCAAGTTTGACTTTTAGTCAAACTTAACTAAACACTTATGCAATCGTTCTAGTCTTTCTTTTATACTTGATTCTTGCATGAAACTTGACAACGTGATTCACATGCTATACTTTTCGAGTCGTAACGAGCCATAGGACTAATTGAACACATTTCGCCCGACCTTGTGTCGTAACCGGTTAATTGATACAACTTACTTGTTTAGGTCAAGGCTAAGCAACTATCATGCACACGTTTACTTGTGAAGTACTTTTATACTCGTGAACTCGAGGTGAGATCATAGTCCCACCTTTTCAACAACTTTTTATACTTTTAAATTGTGGGCTGAGAAACATATACTTTGTTACATTTTGTACTACTTACTTTTATACTTTGAACACAAGTACAAGGAAAACAAACATTCCACAGCGAGTTAGAACAAAAATCCTCAATTCGATTATCATTAGTTACACTTGCAGGGTGTAAGCGAGAACTTATATTGTGTGGCCATACGGGTTTGACAAACCCTCATTACGGACGGTTCGCTACCGTCTACGGATGAAATATATTTTCGAGAAACAGTGTATGTTCTAACACTATTGTGATGGGGTTCTATGGAAGGAAACGTTAAGTCTTGATAATTGGGTGCTCGCGAACAATACTTTTGGAATGCAAACGATTAT
This sequence comes from Rutidosis leptorrhynchoides, assembly GCF_046630445.1. Taxonomy (NCBI): domain Eukaryota; kingdom Viridiplantae; phylum Streptophyta; class Magnoliopsida; order Asterales; family Asteraceae; genus Rutidosis; species Rutidosis leptorrhynchoides. Next base: position 504,736,419 of record NC_092335.1, read on the forward strand.
GATAATCAACGTTATGGGAATACTAAATCTTGTGGTTCAAAAACAACGTTTATTACAAACACCTATGATTTCACCAACGTTTTTCGTTGACAGTTTTCTATATGTTTCTCAGGTTCATACTTGGCTATTTGATACATACTTCCGCGTACACTCATACTTGCTTGGAGTCGAGCATACATGCATACACTCTGATTTCTTGCTTGGGGTCAAGCATACATACATACATACGCTAGTGATAGCACCTTTAGATTCAAACATATTGTTTACATACTTACGCTATTTATAGCAACTGTGATTTTCAACTTATATTATGTCGCAAGTTATGTCATTTATACTTTACAATTTTTGAAATCTTAAACTTGTTGTCGAATTGTTTGTAAACTAAACTTTGCAAGTCTTGTACGTTTCAAATGAATGCGACATAATTTTGGTCAAACGAGTCTCATATAGGGACTACGACCACATTTCGGGACCTCAGTTAGCGACGCCGTCAATGACGATTTTGGTCGGGTCGCCACAGATGGTATCAGAGTGTTGGTTGTAGGGAACTAGGATGTGCATTAGTGTGTCTGACAGAGTCGTTGGGACGCATTAGTGAATCTAGACTACAACCGGATAGTTAGCCATTGCATTCTGACATACATTGCTATAGATAGCACTTACTTGACTACTTGTGCATTATACTTGAATCATTCTTAGGCAAACTTTTTAATGGTACCCAACCTTCATCATACGAACTCGTATTCCGCCACTTTTTGGTAACACACGTGAATTCAAGGTTTATACACGTACGGATGACCACGACTTTGTTAGTCACTCTAGTTCGGGAATTCTGACTCCTTGGTTGTTATCCACCCCGTCTCAGCGTACTATCCACGAGTGTTGTAAAGTTACCACCACCACTCTAGATGAGTATCGCCATCACTATTTATCACTACGGTTGCGTACTACTCATTATCATGACTCGTTACTCTTTTCATACCTGAATACGTTATTGTCTGACTCGAACCGCATTGACGTGAACAAACATTTATACACTTCCCTCGGGGAACGCTTCTTTAGAATTGCAGAAATTCTTTCGATTTAATACGAGTCACTTTTGAGACGTCGTTACACTTTGTTCATTCTAGATCTTCACAGTTACACGAACTTGATGTTATGGAGTGATGTGGGAATGGAGGTATGAGTTAGCGTAATATAACGACACTCGATCAACGTGGTTATATTACGGTAAGACATACCAAAGTTCTAGTGACACGTGATGGTGGTTAGACTCGATCAACCTAAACACCACCATGTGCCATGTACATGACTTCATCTATTCATGTTTGGACATCTGAAAACTCCGAAAGTACTGACAACAACCATACCGGGGACACACCTTCGAATATTGTCGAACCATATTTATGCTTCCGAATGAATGACGAATTCTTTCAACTTCAAACATACGTTATACATGAATACTATCTCGTCCTCGCACAGTTTTATCAACGAACTACAATATACCTGTTATGCTCACACCGAGGTGGAAACTTATCTCGTATTACACTCGTACTTCCGTATAAGGAAATCTTTGATTCTAAATTTTCAATGGAGAGATAGACTCTTCACGTTATACTAGTACTCGCCTCGAGGGTGAATTGCCCCGACGAACGTTTTCAGAGACCGATGAGAACTTGCTCCGACAAACGTTTTTGGAAACAGATAAATCTTTCACTACGCAAATTTCTTGAGAAATTTGTTCTAACTAACGTTTTCGAGTCCTGATGTACCCGTTCAAACATACCTTACAGAAATGTACCTCATTTCAGATCGAGATTCTTGTTTCACTTCTAGATTTCGGAGTGCTTTTCGAAAAGCCTCGGGACCACGTTTAAACATGAGTACAACACATCAACGCATCTCGAAGGGCCAAACAAACATACGATTCAAACCTTGGAAATCATAAAACGAATTCGTGTTATCGACTTCAAAATTTCTCGAGAAAAGTCATTGCCTTTACTAAATTCGCTTACGCCGATGGTTATCATTCAAGTCTTAACGTCAGACCTTTTGAAATCTTATGTGACCGGAAACGTCATTCTCCTTTTGTAGAACCAAGTTAATGATAATCAAACCACCGAACCTGAGCTAATTCATGGAACAACCAAGAAACTTCTTTAACCTCATAAAGGCTCGAGACGACCATAGTCGCCATAGGAGCTATGCCACTGTTAGACGTAAAATTTTTAAATTCCATGTGGAAAACCGCGTGACGTTAAAAGTCGCACCTTGAAAAGGTGTAGTCCATTTCGGAAACGTAGAAAGCTATATCCGCGATGTTTTTAGTCCTTTTGAAATTTTGGGGTGTGTTGTGCCCGTTGCTTACCGCTTCGAACTTCCGACTCAAACAAATTCCGTTCATCCTACATTCTGTGTATCAAACTTAAAGGCGTGTCTTGCGAGACAAGAACTTGTTATCCTCTTCGATGAACTTACTATCAACGATAAACCTCACTACCAAGGAGGACCGGTTGAGACTATAAATCGTGGAACCAAACTTTAAACCAACGTAAAATCACGACTGTCGAAGTTCGTTGAAATACCCGAGGGAGTACCTTCACTTATTCGTAGAACCGACAACGCAAGATCTCGAGGAAGAAACAACGACTACTACTTCCAACTAAATTTCGGGACGAAATTTCTTTTAAGGTGTAGGTAATGTAACATCCCGCGTTTTTCCGTTAAATTTATTTTAACGCCGTCTTTTTTTTTAATAACATCTTTTGTCACCTATATTCGTACACTTCGTTAACTAATGTTCTTGATAATCCCGTTACTCGATTACAACATCTCTCGTTAACTTGCGTTTTAAAAATATTCGATCGGTTAATTCCCGCACCCGACTACAAACTTGAGGGACTAAACTCGCCAAAGAGCCAAACTAGTTGACTAGGTCAACTAGTCAACTCCATCCTCCTCCATTCATTTTCATCTCCACCATCTTCATTACTTCCATCTTTTCTCTCAACCTTCAAACAAAAGATTCATCATCTAATTTCGATTTAGCAAGCAAACATCAAAACAAACTACATATTCTTGATCCTCTCATCATCCTCTACGATTTGATACTAACTTCATTGATTTTGGGTAACATTTCTAAAACTCTAGATTTCTTTAAATTCGTGTTTTTGACTTGAAATGTTGTCAGTTAGTGTCTATGGCTCGTGTATAACATGAATATATGATTTGTATGCTCGATCTTGATGTTTTGGTGTAACTAGCTTGAAAATGAAAAGTGTATGCTTAATCTTTGATTTTGGATGATCAAATGTGTTAGATTGTTAAAGTTCATGTTTTAAAAGTGTTACTAGCATCATTAGCTTCATGTTGATGTATAGATTGATTAAAGAAACTTCATAAACGTGATTATTGATTTTGTGAACTTTTGGTTAGGGTTTGATAGCTTTAAAACGAACTTTTGATGCGTTGAATGCTCATTAATGTTATTAATAAGTGTTTAGTTGTATTACATGTTTGATTACCTTCAAAACGGCATATCATATGTATAAATTGGATTCCCGGAACTTGAAATGCATTTGATGAACCTAAACTTTGATTTTGAACGCTTAACGACCATTCAACGAGGTTTCTGTTGTCTTAAATGATGATTTTGATTAATGATATGTGGTTAGTTGTATTCCTTGTCGAAATAGCTTTCCAATGATATAAAATACATGTTCTAATTGTTTGCGGATCATAAAATGTGATTGTTTGTGTTTTGGTTCGTCCATTTGAGGAATTCAGCAAACAGACCCTGGATGCCAATTGGGACGCCGTCCCACTCTTCATATTGGGACGCCGTCCTGATTTTGGGACGCCGTCCCACTCTTCATATTGGGACGCCGTCCTGATTTTGGGACGCCGTCCCACTCTTCATATTGGGACACCGTCCTGATTTTGGGACACCGTCCTGATACACTAAAATGGGCTGTTTTGCTTGGTCATTTGACGTAAAATGTTTGATATGCTACGGACCTCCGATTAACATGAAACTTGGCCAACATGCTCATATATGATTATATAACTTAGAAAAATTGTCGGATACCCGACCCGACCCCGTTGACTTTGACTTTGACCAAGTTTGACTTTTAGTCAAACTTAACTAAACACTTATGCAATCGTTCTAGTCTTTCTTTTATACTTGATTCTTGCATGAAACTTGACAACGTGATTCACATGCTATACTTTTCGAGTCGTAACGAGCCATAGGACTAATTGAACACATTTCGCCCGACCTTGTGTCGTAACCGGTTAATTGATACAACTTACTTGTTTAGGTCAAGGCTAAGCAACTATCATGCACACGTTTACTTGTGAAGTACTTTTATACTCGTGCACTCGAGGTGAGATCATAGTCCCACCTTTTCAACAACTTTTTATACTTTTAAATTGTGGGCTGAGAAACATATACTTTGTTACATTTTGTACTACTTACTTTTATACTTTGAACACAAGTACAAGGAAAACAAACATTCCACAGCGAGTTAGAACAAAAATCCTCAATTCGATTATCATTAGTTACACTTGCAGGGTGTAAGCGAGAACTTATATTGTGTGGCCATACGGGTTTGACAAACCCTCATTACGGACGGTTCGCTACCGTCTACGGATGAAATATATTTTCGAGAAACAGTGTATGTTCTAACACTATTGTGATGGGGTTCTATGGAAGGAAACGTTAAGTCTTGATAATTGGGTGCTCGTGAACAATACTTTTGGAATGCAAACGATTATGATAATCAACGTTATGGGAATACTAAATCTTGTGGTTCAAAAACAACGTTTATTACAAACACCTATGATTTCACCAACGTTTTTCGTTGACAGTTTTCTATATGTTTCTCAGGTTCATACTTGGCTATTTGATACATACTTCCGCGTACACTCATACTTGCTTGGAGTCGAGCATACACGCATACACTCTGATTTCTTGCTTGGGGTCAAGCATACATACATACATACGCTAGTGATAGCACCTTTAGATTCAAACATATTGTTTACATACTTACGCTATTTATAGCAACTGTGATTTTCAACTTATATTATGTCGCAAGTTATGTCATTTATACTTTACAATTTTTGTAATCTTAAACTTGTTGTCGAATTGTTTGTAAACTAAACTTTGCAAGTCTTGTACGTTTCAAATGAATGCGACATAATTTTGGTCAAACGAGTCTCATATAGGGACTACGACCACGTTTCGGGACCTCAGTTAGCGACGCCGTCAATGACAATTTTGGTCGGGTCGCCACACCACTCGAGCGCGAAGCTCGTTGACTTCTTCTACTATTCTGGGATGATTGGCGGTTGGAACAAGGGGGTGAATAAGATCTAAAATCTTTGATATTAAATATTCATGATGGGATACCCTGGAAAGAAGAGATAAAATGGTGTTTCGGACTGGTTCGCCGGTAAGCGCTTCAGGTTCTTTGCCAAGAAGTGAATTCGGTTGGTGGAAGGGATCACCTTCTTCTTGCCTCCATTGATTGATTCGGCTACGAACCCATCCCCAATTCATCCAGAATAGATGATGGCTGATTGGTACGTTTGTTCCGGTTACGCTGCCGTTGGAGCTCGAGGAGTTCGATAAATTCATATTATGTGTTTGGAATAGGGTTTGATATGAAATGGGTATTGAATACTGAATGATATATTCATCTCCTTGAATACGTATTTATAGCAAAAAGATTTCCGTAATTTACGGAGGAAATTTAGGAAAAGTGGTAGACAAGGTCTATTGGGATAGATATGATAGGATATGATTTGTCTATACTCCAATAATGGCAGTATGACGTGTCGAGATTATAAAATGATAAGTATGTAATCTAATAATCTTTCGATTAAATACTTTCAATTCGTATACTGTGATAACCCAATGACATTTTCTGGTTCGCAAACTGATGCATAAAGGTATAAGGCATATAGGTACGTGATATAACAGGGAGTTATATACGTTTGAGTATGAATAGTAACAATTATAGGAGTTTCAAAAATCATGGATAATATTTCATGTAATACATATGTAATACACAAAACCATGATAGATGACATAGGAATGTCAAGAATTTCAAAAATCATGGTGTCGCATTTAAATTTGGTGGCGTAATTAGATAATACTTAGGAAAGTGAGCAGAGTTCTTAGGTTGGCTCGGCATTCTAAGATAAGTAAAGTTTCTAAAGTATAGTGTAGCATTTAACAGTTAAAGGCAACAAGTAAAGGTACTACGGTCAAGGATAGTTGTAGTCCTACATTGCTAAGGTACCTAATTGTATAATGCACACATAAAATGCAATCCTGGTTCTCTACAACAACCTGCTCTGATACCAATCTGTCACGTCCTCCAGATAGGGCCTGGAAGAATAACGTGACTTAATATATCAAATCACAGTTGTATAAACGAGAACGACTCTATATGAGACATTTTATTGAGTTTTGCAGCTGAAGATAAATAGATTACATTAAATGTTTTTAAATGAATTGGTAAGTAATGCATGAAGACTCCAAGCATGGCAAGCAATCATCATCAAAGCAGCATATATACAGCGGAAGCAATATTTAAGTACCTGAGAATAAACATGCTTAAAAAGTTAACACGAGGTAGAGTGAGTTCATAGGTTTGTCATAAACAATAATTTCAGTAATAGATATAGACCACTAGATTTAGTTTGTAAAGTTGATCTCCCGCATGATCAAAAGTTATGCCAGTGCGTGATATTTAGACTAAACGTTGTTTGCCCCGTGACAAGTTGTTCTGTCCTTGTCGTTTTAATTTCATTATTAAGTAATACAAAGACTTAGTCAAATGTAACGGGGACGTTACTCCCGATAGGCCTATCCCCAATAATTAAGAATGCCGCAGCAATTAAAAATATCACTGTAGGGACTTAGTCGGACATAGTCGGAAATAGCATAGTTTAATAGTTGGTACTGATATTTAGACTAGACTTTCAAGTTTTCCCCGTAACAAGTTATCGTTTATACTTGTCGGTTGGGGACTTGCTGGTCATAGCCCAACATATCATAGTTTAATAGTTGATACGTGTAAAACAGTTATAAAAGTTGCGCATGTATTCTCAGCCCAAAAATATATAAAAAGGGAGCAGATAAACTCACATTAAATAGCAGTTGAAGTATTCCACGCAAGAAGGAAAGTAAAGCAAGTAAGTGATCTGGATATCAACCTGGAGGTATAACATTTGATTAGTTAATGTCTAACTTGACATAAAGTATGTTTATTAATATAGCAACTATATTGACAGTGACGGTTTTCGAGAAAAGTTCCTATTTCTCAAAAATTTCTATTTTTAGAAACCTACTATTTATGAAAAACTTCAACTTATAGTAAGCTTCTAGTTTAAGAATGTTCTAGTTATAATTCTTAACAAAGATGTTGTACAATCTCGCCCAAACTTCGTCGCTAACATGCAAGTTACTCGAATGATCTATTGTTACCGAGCGGCCCAGGATCTCTTGACCAGAATCTAAGTCTTGGCATTCGAGATCCACAAGCGTCCCATAATAGTAACAAGGATCACCCTAGGCTACAAGTAGCGGTGATGTTTGTAGTCTTTGTACGCTATCTTTAATTATAAATTTCACGTTAGGTGCGTATATACATATATATTCATTAATTCGATTTTTATTATAACTCCTATATATTAATTCATAAAAATACTTTTATAATTTTTTAGTAACATATATTACTAATTATAACAAGTTATTTATTTTAATTTTAATTACATATAATTTATAACATTATTTATATGTTTCTGTAAAAAAATAATAAACCGAAGTAAATAGTAAATAGTAAAAAGTAAAAAGTAAAAAAAGAATACTTACTAGTAGTAATTCTTCAAAGAGAGAATGAGAGAAATTTTGGTGTGAGTTTGAATGAGAAATGAGGGGTATTTATACTTGAAAAAATTAGGTAAAAAGAATAAAATAATTAAAAGAAAAAGAAATATTTTAATTTTTAATGGGATTTTAAAATTCAAAAGTATTAAATGTTAGGTCATGGGATAATGCACAAAATAAAATAATAAAAGTAGTTTTCCATTATAATTTTTAATTAAAAACTAATTTATTTATTTATTTTATTAAAAAAAATCATTTATTTTAAGGATTTTTTTTATATATTATTTTTTTTAAAAATAAACAAATTGATTTACTACTTTTCCAAGAATATTTGTCAATATTTTTTTTATTCATAATAACAATACTGATAATAAAGATATTAATTATTGATATCTTGTTTAAAAAGGATATTAATAATAATAATAATATTAATATATCAAATTAATGCGTAATTATTTGCAAATAATTGTTCGTGAATCGTCAGAATTAGTCGAGGTTAAATGAAATCATATAAAGATTTTTGTTTAAATTTTGCCGGAAATTTACGGGTTGTCACACGCAAATCAAGTTACACACTGAAGCGATGAGGTTACCAGGGCCGATCTTGTCATTTTTGATGTCCGGTGCATAAATATAAAAATATGCCCCTTTAATTGTTGTAAGCAAATAGTACTATTATACTATCTTTATAAATATAAGTATAAATAAATGGTTATAACCTTGTGTTAAATTTTATGTTTTATTTAACTGAATATATGTTATAATACATACATTTATAGAAGAATATAGACACTAAAAAAATATAACCTCACTTTAAGTCAACTTGCAAGGTTTATTAATACATACTACATATGTTCTATTGGGAAATATTCATTTAAATCCTTAATTTTATTTGAAAATCAAGAGCTAAAACTCAGCATTTGGATTAAAATAATCAATGGCTAGAATTAAAATTAAATGTGATTTGACGGATCCATCACATGTGATTGTCATGACAATCACATGTGATTGTAAGATCCAAAGCATACGTGATTGTATGATTCTCGAACAAAATTAAGAATTCAAATAAATATTTTACTTATTCTAGTTTGTAAAAATATCACGGTAATATTAATATATTCATTCAATTGGATTTCAAATATGTTTATATATTAATATTAAAATACATTTTTATTAATTTATTAATTTAAACTATATCTTTTAGTCTAGATATAAATTGACACAAACTAAATAACATACGAGTACATTATATGGTTCTATTTTATTTTGTATTACAAGTACAAAAGTGTTCTTTAATTCCTTAATATACTCACATACAGTTCTACTCGTATATAATTACAATAATGGAGTATTAATAAAAAAGTTTTAAATAATAAAATCTAAAATATGTAAGTTAGTATAATAGTGAAGGGGTAAGTAGTAAAAAAGTTAATTGATCGTGTCAGAGAATCACCTTCCCCAAATTTTCCCCAAAATTCTCTGCAACATTCTAACCCCATAAAACCTAAATGAAGCTTTTAAGTTTGCGCTAAGAAACAAAAATTAACCATCTAAACATACTATATATATAAGTATCATGTAACATAATTAAATTGTTCAAAACTCGATTTTTACACCCTTACACATCTCAAATCTGTAAAAACTCTAGAACAATCATTGAACACGTGATGCCCTCTCTTTCATGATGCCCAGGTGCAGTTGCACCTCCAGCCCCACCCCAGGTCCAGCCCTGGAGGTTACAGGCTGGCAATGGGCTTACTATACGATTTTGGGAGAACCATTAATTGTGTCGTTCAGTTCCTTTGACCACCTCTTTTTATAGTCGTTCTCATTTCATTTGGCAGTCAATAAAGACGCCAAGCAGGCTGATCATAGATGGGGTAATGGTTACACTCCAGAGTAAGAACTGAAAATGGTCGCAAAAGATTTGGTCCTGGTTGAGGTCCGATCAGAGTCATAGAACTGTTAACAACCAAATTTATAGTTTTTATAAATTAAATTCCAATCTTATTATTAGTAGATAGATCGAATAGATAGATGCCATGTTGAGCAGGTTTCCAATCTTTGAATAAAGCCATGTAAACAAGGTTCCTCGACCCAACTACTTTGAATGCATATATACAAAAAAAATCACAACTATATATATGAAAAATGATGCAAAACATTATTCACAAAAACATAAAACTCGATCAATCATATGTCACATATTATCATAAAATTAAGGATCTTTATAAGAATTAACTATGCAAGTTTTGCTATTTTCTAAATGAAGAAACAAAAAAGGCTTGAAGAAACATACGCTAGCAAAGAATTTAAACAAATTTAATCCGACAACAAGATATGGATCCACGGTGGATGTTCAACCATGGCTCGCGCCTCTCAGGATCAACTTCACATACTGTCAATTTCTCCAAAATAGTCGCATTTTTAAGTAGATAATTTATTATTATGGTAACTTCTTCCAAAGTTGCATAAGAAATTACAAAAATTTCCTTTAACTTAAAACGAAGACAAGCAGGTGCCACCTCCATTGGCTGGTTCCATTCCATTGCAGAAGGTTGAAGCCCCTAACAATGAACAAACAAATAGTCAAATAGTCAAATACTATTATATTGAAGTGAAAAAGAGGTGCTTTAAATGTGTGTTTTGAAAATCATTTTTTTTTTTCGAAAAACAAGGATATATTAAAAACTCGAGAGTCAAGAAAGGGGGGCTCACCCCATTACACGAGAGAACAATTGCCGAAAAGGCTACAATCAAACACGAGGACTACGTTACAGCTAGCACTACATTACAAGGAAGCAGAAACAAAAGGAAGTTGCCAAGGAAGCAACTAAAGAACCTACGAATCAAAGCTAAATCAAACATGACCACGGATCCGAAAGCCACTTTAACCACTCCAATTTGCGACCCTTAATTCGTGTAGAAATCCATTCAAATGATTTGAGTTGAATCTCCATTAAAGCCGTCGGTGAGTTCCACGATTTCTTCGAGAAGACCATTTGGTTTCGATTCCTCCATATTAAATACGCACAAGTCCACTCCAAAGCTTGCCACATCTTCGATCCCAGAAAAGCTTGCCACATCTTTTGAAAATCATTATATGATATTTAAAGATTAGAATGGTTAAGCAAAAGTACGAGACGTGTGTTTGACGATGAAAATCAAAAACGTCACGATATGCTCAAAGTAGACATAAACTTACACAGAAACTCAAGATTTGGCATATTGTTTAACAAAACCAGCCACAATTTCCGTTCCCAAGCAATTTCAAGTTTAACCAAGTTAGGGAACATGGGCAGGTTTTAGGTTTATATTATACATTATACCAAGAGCCTGCATAACCAAAACACTATGCATTATCATCCCAAAGCATAACTTAAATGCACAATATAATCACAACGACATGACATTTAAAACTAAACAATCAACTGAATAAATGATTATACTGTTGAACATATAAGATTAATGTGCAAGGTAAAACATATAAATATATGGCTAAATTCATTTGAGCATTCGGGGTCACACATCTATACACCTAGACGTCAAATTATATATATATATATATATATATATATATATATATATATATATATATATATATATATATATATATATATATATATATATATTATTCAAGTAACGAAAAAAAATGAATAATAAAAGTATTTGATTATGAATTAGATAAGTAATTAATTAATCTGGATTAATTAGTATATCACGGAGTATTAAAAAAGGTTTTTATTTACTTGACTAACAAGTTGAGAAATAGAATGGGAAACAAGCTCGTACGCGTTTTTATCTTAATCGACTTGAGGATTCGGCGCGGATTACCAATATTATATATATTGGTAGATCTCTGGTGGAAAAAGTTATGAAACGAAAACAAGGAAAAATAATATTCACAAAAACCTTTTGATACGAAAACAAAAAGAAACCAAAATCACACTCTCCTGACTTTCGAGTTACGACTTCGCGTACGATAAAGGAAGACTAATTTCTTTCTTATTCATACAAAAACATATTGAGTTATACATATTTTATTATAATAATTTGATTATTATAATAAGTTACTTGGATTTAGACTAGCATCAATTGGCGTTGTTCGAAAGTGTAGTGGACTATCCAAAGAGACAATCATATCCTTTGATCATAGGTTTCTCACCGTTCATCAGTTTCTTCAGGAAAGGTATACCGTTACATCCTCTTTTGTTTTATATCCATGACAATTATTATGGTATAACTGGATCTCATTGGGATAAATTAATCGTGTGCATGTTTCATTAAATAATTTATTATTTAATAATTTAAATATTTCATAAAATAATAAAAAATTAATATTTTAACTGTCCGCTGCGTTAATCTGAATTGTTAAAATTACACACGATTTTCCTTCAGTGGTATCAAGAGCCACTTTTACACCGTCTTAATTTTCGCGTGATTTTCTTAGATCTAGTTTTGTGGTGAATTGGTAAAAGTCAAAACCTTTATGGTTTTGAAAGTCAACTTTGTTGATTACCTCATGACGCACAAATAAGATCTGAAGAAATTCACTATCTAAATTTTGAATTTAGAAAGTTATGGCTTGCATAATTGTTGGTTAATATTTATTTTATTTTTCCATGGTTATACACATGCATTGTAACCATGGACAAGCCATATATATGTTTAATAATGTTGTTATTAAATTGTGATTGCATACATAGCTCATAATGCCATGACTATTGTGTGATTGTTGTAATTGTTGGTTACGGCAATTTTATGCCATGTTGTTTTTTTATTTAATTCGAGGTCATAGAAGCCAACATTGTATTTTATTTATTTTCAATTTCATAGTATTGTATTTAGGTTTATTTCAATTTGTAAATGTACTAGAAAATGTAATAAGATGAAGATTGAAGATAAAGATGCAACGTGGAGTTTGACTTAGAAGATGACGAACAGGTCATGTCAAAAATGATGGCGTTTGGCAAGTTTTCACTTGGTTCTTGAATCAAGTGGGAGCTATGAATTATCATTAGTTTGACCTCTTGACCCCATGACGGCTCATGGGATCAAGCATAGAATTTTTAGGCTAGGCTATGTATGTGTGTATGCATGGTTGTGTTTATTTTACGCGCTTATATTTAATTATTGATTATAATATATGCTAAATGTTTTGATGAAAACATTAAAGAAAACTGTAATGAGTTTCGAAGATTAAAATTGACGATTTTAAAAAGTTAAACCCTAACGAGTTTAAAGTTAAATGTTTTTTGAAACTCAAATAATATATATGGGCGACATCTTTTAAAACTGTTTTAAAACGATACACGTGTTTGTATTTGTTATTTTTTATACTAGAAATTAAATAACAAACTGCACGCATAATACACAATCGACATATATAGTTGGTTAAAATAATTTTTTAACAAATAGTGTAATGAATATTGTGTGCATGCATTATTCGTTAACACAAACTTTTTCAATATACCCGTCAAATTTAAGTCATGCTATCCAATGAGCTTGCAAACACTCCTCGTTATTTTTTGATTACAGTGAGACCTAATCGAATTATAGCCACGAGGTGGATTTTCAGTTATGAGTGAGATTAGGCCGAATTTTCACTGTTTCCAAATTGGACGACTTAATCGTATTCACGGTGAGACTTGAGTTCGAGGCAAGGATGGGACAAACATGCCAATAGATAATAGTGGTTTGTTGGACTACACATATCTCAAGGTCCCATAAAGATCTAAGAGTTGCACTTGTAATGCAATTGGTACTCGCTACCTACCAATAGACTCCATAATTGCTAGCTGATCAACAGATGTGGCTATGGAACCTCTATGTGGATATTAGGCTTTCGTAAATTAATTGTTTCTAAATATATAAAAACTTGGGTAGTTAATTTATAAAAGTTTTATATCGAAAATACTAAATTGAATCTTGTTCTTTTGTAGATGTCAAACAATCAAAACGTAAACCAAAACAATCTCCGTTCTTTGTTGGCGAAGGAGAAACTCAATGGTTCAAAATTCCTAGACTGGTACCGCAACTTAAGAATTGTTCTCAAATATGAAGGGAAGTTGAACAAAATTGAAGAACCCTTACCCAATGCTCCTCCTGTGATAGCTACTGCTGTTCAACAAACTGCTTATCGGAAGTTGTTCGATGAGCAAGAGAAGATAGCTTTAATCATGCTTGCTAGTATGACTCCTGACTTCCAAAAGGAAATGGAAGATCGTACAACATATGATATGATGACTGAGCTGAAAAATATGTTTCAGAAACAGGCCAGTCAAGAGTTATATGAAATTTATAAGTTTCTTCAAACATGAAAAATGGAGGAGGGTCAATCAGTAAGCTCTCATGTCTTGAAAATGAAAAGCTACATTGACCGATTGGAAAAACTTGGAACTACCTTGCCTCTTAACTTGGCTGTGAACACGGTTTTGGCTTCACTACCAAAATCGTATCACCAATTTGTGATGAATTACAATATGAAAGGTTGGGAGAAATCTCTGGGAGAGGTGCATTCAATGCTCAAAACTGCTGAACAGAATATTCCATCTAAGGTTTCCATTCCCGGTGTCCTGATGATTAGGAATGGTAAGGTGAAAAGGAATAAGCCAAAAACTTGGGGAAAAGGAAAAGGCAAGTCAATTGCTAAGAAGAAGATTCCACCACCTCCCAATAAAGAAAACCCAGCGAAAGACGCCGAATGTTTCCACTGTGGAAAAGTTGGCCACTGGAGGAGGAACTGTCCTTCCTACCTATCTGAGTTGAGAAAAGGTAGAGCTGGCGAGACTAGCAAATCAGGTATATTTCATATACAGTTATATACTATTTCTAGTTATTCCTAGATTTTTTATACTGGTTGTTGGACTCACATCTGTAACAGTATGCAATGAATGAGAATAAGTAGGAGACTGAAGAAAGGCACACTGGATTTAAGAGTAGGAAATGGGGATCGAGCTGCTGTTGAAGCTATTGGCACCTATAAACTTACTCTACCTAGTGGTATCATTTTTTTATTGAAACAATGCCATTATGCTCCTAGTATTACGAGAAACGTAATTTCAGTTTCTCTTTTGAAAGATGTTGGTTTTGAACTTACATTTATGCACTTTGGTATTTCAGTTTCCAAGGATAATATCTTTTATTTTAATGCTTATCCACGTGATGGTATTTTTGAAATTGATATGCATGATGTTATTTCAAATAATAATTCTGTATATACATGTACTGCCAAACGATTCAAGCAAGACTTGAATAATACCTATCTATGACATTGTCATCTTGGTCATATAAACAAACAACGTATTTCAAACTCCAATCTGATGGGGTTTTGGAATCAACTGGCTCTGAGTCATTTGATGTGTGTGAGTCATGTT
Source organism: Rutidosis leptorrhynchoides (assembly GCF_046630445.1). Classification (NCBI taxonomy): domain Eukaryota; kingdom Viridiplantae; phylum Streptophyta; class Magnoliopsida; order Asterales; family Asteraceae; genus Rutidosis; species Rutidosis leptorrhynchoides. The sequence goes on from NC_092335.1 coordinate 504,751,692, forward strand.
TATGTGGAAAGATGACAAAGGCTCCTTTCTCCGGTTTAGGGGAAAGAGCTAAAGATCTTTTAGGACTAATTCATGCTGATGTATGTGGCCCTTTTAGAACTATGTCTAGAAATGGTGAATCATACTTTGTTACATTTACTGATGATTATAGTAGATATGGTTATGTTTACTTGCTGAAACATAAACATGAAGTTTTTGAAACATTCAAAATATTCTAAAATGAAGTAGAGAATCAACTTGGAAAGACCATTAAAGCCCTTCGCTCTGATCGGGGAATATATGAGTCAAGAGTTTTTGGACCACCTGAAGAATCGTGGGATTGTCTCACAGTTCACTCCATCTTACACACCACAACACAATGGTGTGTCTGAACGGAGGAATCGAACTTTACTTGATATGGTTCGATCTATGATGAGTCTAACTACTCTACCGATGTCTTTTTGGGGTCATACATTAGAGTCTGCTGCGAGCAAACTCAAAATGGTTCTAACTAAGAAGGTAGAAAAGACATCATATGAGCTATGGCATGGGAAGATTCCTAAGTTATCTTATTTGAAAGTCTGGGGTTGTGAAGCGTATGTGAAACGTGCCACTTCAAACAAGTTAGAACCCAGAGGTATCAAACGTGCCATTACCAAGCTGAAAACAAAAGTTTACTGCTCGATTTGCTGAATTCTTTGAAAGAGATCTTCTCTTACAAGAAGTCAGTGGGAGTAAAGTAGATCTTGAAGAAATTCAAGAATCAAAAAGTGACATACCTCCTGAAGGCACTAGCCAACCACACGTTGAAGCTGAACACACTGTTGGTGAGCCAGAACGTGTTGCACCTGTAATTCGTAGATCTAGTAGAACTCCTCATCGACCTGAGAGGCTAAATCTCCTGATTAATTCAGATGAACCTCATCTAGGGGATTATGATGAACCCTCTAGCTACGGTGAGGCCATATCAGATCCAGAATCTGACAAATGGCGAGATGCTATAAAGGCAGAGATGCAGTCCATGAAAGATAATAAAGTATGGAACTTGATTGATCTTCCACCCAATTTCAAGACAGTGGGGAATAAATGGGTCTTCCAGAAGAAGGCTGACATGGATGGTAATGTAAACACTTTTAAGGCTCGGTTGGTGGCAAAAGGTTATACTCAAACTCAAGGAATTGATTATGAGGAAACTTTATCACCAGTCGCGAGCATTAAATCAATTAGGTCGCGAGCATTAAATCAATTAGGATACTTATTCCCGTAGCTGCTTTTCATGATTATGAAATATGGCAAATGGATGTCAAAACTGCTTTCCTAAATGGCGACCTAAGCAGGGACGTATATATGGTTCAGCCGGAAGGTTTTATGAATCCTAAGCATCCTAATAAAGTATGCAAGCTTCTAAATCCATTTATGGATTGAAGCAAGTATCCAGGAGCTGGAATCTCAAGTTTGATGAGAAAATTAAAGAGTTTAGTTTTTCTTAAAATGGAGATGATCCTTGTGTTTACATTAGAGCTAGTGGGAGCAAAGTAGTCTTCTTGATCTTGTATGTTGATGACATACTACTTATTGGAAATGACATTTCAACTTTGTAAGATGTCAAGTCTTGGCTTGATAAATGTTTTTACATGAAGGATCTTGGAGAATCTACTTATATTCTTGGAATCAGGATCTATAGAAATAGATCTAAAAGGCTTATTGTTTTGAGTCAAAGTACATACATTAACAAAATCTTGCGTAGATTTAGCATGCAGAACTCTAAGCACGGAGCGTTGCCCGTGCAAAAGGGTGTAATCTTGAGCAACACTCAAAGTCCTATCACACCTGATGAGATAAGACGAATGAAAGGTATCCCGTATGCTTCAGCTATAGGATCCATCATGTATGCCATGTTATGTACTAGACCCGATGTCTCGTTAGCTTTAAGTTTGACGAGTCGTTATCAATAGAATCCAAGTGAAGAACATTGGATGGCTGTTAAGAACATTCTTAAGTATTTGCGGAGAACTAAAGATATGTTCTTGGTTTACGGTGATTTAGAAGAAGAGCTGAGTATTAAGTGCTATACAGACGCTAGTTTCTAAACTGATCGAGATGATTCTCGATCCCAGTCAGGGTATATCTTTGTCATGAATGGCAGGGCAGTTGACTGGAGGAGCTCGAAGTAGAGCACAGTTGCACAGTCTACACAGAAGCGTAATACATTGCTATCTCAGAAACTGCACAGCAAGCTGTTTGATTAGGAAGTTTATTGTTGAACTCGGAGTAGTTCCCAACATCGAATCCCCTATAGAAATGTAATGTGATTGTTCGAATGCTATTATACTTGTGAAAGAATCACGTGTACGTAAAGGTAGCTGACACATTCTTCGAAATTTTGACTACATACAAGAAGTCGTTGAGAGGAATGAGATTAATATTCTCAAGGTTCATACAGATGATAATGTGACTAACCCGTTCACGAAGTCCATGACACACAACAAGCATGATGATCATGCTAGTAGTATTGGACTTCGTTATGCTGCTGATATTTTTAATTTGTAATTTAGTATTTGGATATTTTTGGAACATTAAGCAGTTTTTATCTTAATGAATTGATATATAGTTGGTATGATCATTTTTATTTATATCACTGTGTTCTATATTAGCGTGTTTAATCCATGAATAATTGTTGATTATTCAAGATCTCCACAATCAATCATGTTATGGGAATAACATGAACTAAGATTAATATAAATAGTTGGTTATATTTATTGATGATAAATAGTTAACTTGTAGAGACCATTATTCATATGTATTCATTGATGATGAATATTGGAATGACCCATCCGAGATATCACTACATGGATCGTTGTCAGTAGTGAATCTTTTAGTTATTATGTCTTTATATCCTTAGACTTGAGATGCACGCCCGTTTCGATGTGTGGAATATTGTACTTTGATAAGTACATATGGTTAAACGCTGTTCTGAATAAAGCTGTAATAAAGGCTGTTATTAAGTATAATGTAAAGCTCGTGAGAAACACGTTTATGCAATATAGGATTTGTTCCTCCAAAATGTTTGGAGTTAGATACTTTTGAGCTCCTCGATGAATGAATGATATTTGTGTGGCCGCACCCAGATGTAATTAAGATGATACTTAATTAATTTGGTGATCTAATTCAGTTCTAAGATTGAGAAATAAAATTGTTAAACAAATGAGAATGATCGATAATCCATATCTCAAGTTTAACTAAAGTATCTGAAACAAAGGGACGAATGACATTTAACACTTACTATAAGCAATTCCGAGAAACTACCCTCACGTGAATTTAGGGACAATGACCTGTTGCTAGACGGTATCCATTGTTTGTATAGTTACTTGGTTTGTACAATGCACAAGTGGGAGTCTGTAAAATTAATGTGCAAGGTAAAACATATAATTATATGGCTAAATTCATTTGAGCCTTCGGGGTCACACATATATACACATAGACGTCAAATTAAATATATATATATATATATATATATATATATATATATATATATATATATATATATATATATATGATGTATATATGTATATATATATATATAAATATATATATATATATATATATGATGTATATATATTATTCAAGTAACGAAAAAAAATAAATATAAAAGTATTTGATTATGAATTAAATAAGTAATTAATTAATTTGGATTAATTAATATATACATATATATATATATATATACATATACATATACATATATATATATATATATATATATATATATATATATATATATATATATATATATATATATATATATATATATATACACTTGTTTCCCATTCTATATATATATGTATATATATATATATATATGTATATATATATATATGTATATATATATGTATATATATATATATATATATTATTTAAGTAACGAAAAAATAATAAATATAAAAGTATTTGATTATGAATTAAATAAGTAATTAATTAATTTGGATTAATTAATATATTACGAAGTATTAAAAAAGGTTTTTATTTACTTGACTAACAAGTTGGGAAATAGAATGGGAAATAAGCTCGTACGCTTTTTTATCTTAACCGACTTAAGGATTCGGTGGGGATTACCAAATCCCCTACATCACATAAAGCATGAGTATATATCCTAGGTGTCAGACCCTAAGAATAGCCCCTACTTAACTTACACGTGTGCACCACAAATTTTGGTTATTTTTTTTAAAAAAAAATCCGTAAATACTAATTTAACATTATCCCACCAGTGACAATTAAACTACCAATCACATTCATTCCTATTACCGTCATATTTTTTCAAAAAAAAATTATATATATTACCAGATCTACTCCGTATTACCCATCGTCCCTCTCTCTTAAAGATTCATCCACCCATAATCTTTTGCAGCGCCAATTATGCCTACAGTTGCCTTAATATTCTTAGCCGCTACAACAGATTTAATCGCTACACTTTTATGCACATGATGGTATAAATTTTGTATACTGTCTCCGATGGGTAATAGAAATCGCCAGAGTTTTCGTGTGTACCTGCATACAAGTTTCGTCCCAATCATGACTGAATCGGATGACAACCAGACGTTCTTCATGTGCGAGAATCGCTTGATCGACGGCCCAACCGGAGTGCAAGTGTGGTAGCAAATGCGACATCGTTTTTTTAATACTTTCATTGTTCAGAAGGACGAGGTTTTCATCGACTTTAATTATGGAAATCAAGGTAAGTATTTTTTTTATTTGTTTTGAATTAGGGTTTTTATTTGGTTTTTTTGAATTAATTCATCATATGTGATATTTTCTTAAATTCTTGATTGGTGAACCTACCTTCAAGCTAAAAGTTATTATTACCGATGATGTGTTTCCTAATCGGTATAAGGTATGTTTCATAATTCTTTTTATGATTTGTTTTGCAAGTAGGGGTTGATTTCATTGTTTTGATATGATTTTTTATTTGTTATGGTGTTTTCTGATTTCATTAAAGCACGGAACCGGAACGAAGGGTTGGATTAGTACGATTGAAATTGAAAATTGGGATGTGAAAGATTGAAATTAAGAGTTGGGATGTGAAAGATTTAAATTGAAAGTTGGGATGTGAAAGAGAAGTGGTTATGTATTTTTGACCTGTTTAGTAATGGATGGAACATTTTGGGTCGTGTTTGACCTGTTTCGCCAACACCAGATCAAGATCAAGTGCCCTTCAGACCGTGATTGTGTTTTTGATGTGGTAAATATAGGCATTTTTGTTTGTATTACTTAATCACATGGTATGGGCTCATATGAACACTTTATGTTTATCTTATTGATCTCTTATGATTTATGTGATCAACTGAATTGTAGCAGCAGAATTCCACTAAAGTGTATTTTATGAAATTTACGTATGTTCCTGTCATTGAAAGTGTGTGTACAGCAGCAGAATAACACTTGCATAGGAAGGCTAAAGTTTGAGTCGCATCCTAAGGTGACCAACATTCAATTGAAGTGTAATATCTTTAAGTTTTTAACTATAGCTTTTCGAGATGCCTGCATAATGCAAATGGACATTAATATATAAAGGTTAGATTGATTTGTCATATAATTACTATGTCTGGGTTTGACCTGGTCCAAGCATACATGAGGACATAAGGATTTTGAATGAGGAATTATCAGCTCCATAGATAGTGAATTTATGTTTGACAATATTGAAATTAGTTGTTGATTCGATGGTTCCTTAATCACTCAAATAAGGTTTGTTACTACCAAACTTATTGATATTTTGTTGGAATCTGCATTAAAAAACACAACTCATAATTTTATTCAGTGATATGTTGAGCTATGTTTTGTGAATTAATGTTGTCTTTTTTGACAATTACAGGGTTTGTTACATTCATAATGTTTATAGGCTAATGTATTGATTTCTTGGTTGAACCTGCAAAAATGCAGAAGACCTATTCGATCTATTTTAGATGTTGGTCTTCTTCGTACTGCGACTGAAGTCGTGTTTTGGGGTACTCGAGGTACATTGTCGTCCTTCCGTTAATGTCCGTTCTATGTTTATGTTTATGCTCAAGAAAGTGGGAACCAATTTGGGTGTTCCAACGATCTATTAACATAAGCAAAATCACATTTTTAAACACTACATGTACTTAACATTAGTAAAAGCACTACCTGTATTAAAGCCTTACTTATGCCCCATGTTAGCCTTAATGTGCAATATGGAAATGCTTGAAACCTCAGGTCATGCTGTCAATTACAAAGAGAACATGTTTGTATTGAATGTAATTCTTCTAATGTTAATATTTTTACTGTTCATCATTTGTGTTGTATATTTATGAATTTATGAATGAATGATACGGAGTAAAAAGTATTGTTATGATAATGAAATACACATGTTTATATTTTCTATCTTTTGCTGATATCTTTGTATATTTAATTGAACGTTGTTTAATTTATTTATATTTGTGCAGATAGATAAGGAAGAGTATGGGCTTAAGCAAATGAATTGTCCATCACATTGTATATTATTTGATAGCGAAGTTCGTTCTTACAAGAGTTAGTTTTCTCTTTTTACATGGCTATGTTTTTTTTTATAATTATAGATAGTTATATCACAAAAGTGACGTAAACTACAAACTTTGGGTTGTCATGCTCTATTTAACAAAAATGAAATTCCTGGATTTGGACGGGTATTTGGTTTTAATGCCAAGATTATGCACAAGTATGAAGATGTTTAAGTTTTAGTTAACCGGACTGTTGATTTCTTGTGTTTTGCTTACGATGTTTGCGGAACTTGTAGGGTTGGGCGTAAGTCAGAAGCTAAAGATGCTGCAAGAGGGGCATTAAAGTCTCCATGGTGGAATTTAGGTTGTCCATGTCAGGCTTCATGTATATGTGCTGTAATAATTGATAATACTCTTACTGATCATGAGTTAGCAAATCCACTCAAACCAAATCATTAATCATGTCAAATTAATTTATCAATTGTGTTAAATGGTAATGTCAGATGATTATCCCTAGAAAATGCATGATATCTATGCCTTTATGTGGTTCATGCACCTATTAGGAAATGTATATTTGTGGTTTTATCATTTCCCATATAGTTGAAAGTCCTTTGAACCTTGATTAAGAAAGGCTATGGTTATGACATACACAACAAGATAATCAACTATTCGTTATGGATGAGTATGTAGGTTCGTTTGCATCCTTATTTGAATCAACTTTCATATTATACTAAGATTGTTAATACAATGACTTTTTTCCATTTAAAATTTGATGGTAAAAGTAAGTTATGGATAATCATTCTTGATGTCCATGGTTTGATAGTAAAAAATTGATAGTATTAAGTCTATTTTAATGTCCATGGTTTAATGTTAGGTTATAGGAAGATTTTGATGACATTGCATTTAATCGTTGGTATATGTGTAAAATAATATTCCAGTTATGCAACTTTTGGTGCTATTCTTACATTTAAATTTGTTACGATGGGTCATGTGTTTTGTGTTTTGCTAATATCGGCATTAGTAACCTTAATCTATTTGTTTTGTGTAAATTAAAAAACTTAACCATATTAAGTTTATTTCATCTACAAGAATATACTGTTAATTGATTTAACATATACGTTTCAGTTTGTTGTATTAAGACTCGCCGTGCAACGCACGAGCTCTTAAAAGCTAGTATTATATATATTGGTAGATCTCTGGTGGAAAAAGTTATGAAATGAAAACAAGGAAAAATAATATTCACAAAAACCTTTTTATACGAAAACAAAAAGAAATCAAAATCACACCCTCATGACTTTCGAGTTACGACTTCGCATACGATAAAGGAAGACTAATTTCTTTCTTATTCGTACAAAAACATATTGAGTTATATATATTTTATTATAATAATCTGATTATAATAATAAGTTTTTTGGATTTGGACTAGCATCCATTGGCGTTGTTCGAAAGTGTAGTGGACTATCCAAAGAGACGATTATCTCCTTTGATCGTAGGTTTCTGACCGTTCACCAGTTTCTTAAGGAAAGGTATACCGTTACCTACTCTTTTGTTTTATATTTATGACAATTATTATGGTGTAACTGGATCTCATTGGGATAAATTAATCGTGTGCATGTTTCAGTAAATAATTTATTATTTAATAATTTAAATATTTCATAAAATAATAAAAGATTATTATTTTAACTATCCGTTGCGTTAATCTGAATTGTTAAAAGTACACATGATTTTCCTTCGGAACATACCAACAAAGATTCACTAATCAATGTCAGTATTTTGGTGGATGAGACACATCTCAAAAGTTGAATAACATTAACAGAATTGTTGCTTATGTGAGCTTCAACAAGAGACGTAGGATTCATCAAACTGTACCCTCTAAAAACACAAGACATTAAGTGTAGGTATTCAAGTTTAGGAGCATCAATCACCAACTCCCCATCCTTACATTTACTCCTTTTAATTGCTAATCTCCTTATAGATGGAGAAGAGATCCTAACCATACCCAAATTGCAAGATAACCGTAGCTTATTCGGACACAACTCTTCTAAAACAGGACACCGAAAAGTAAACTTGATAGCGAGTTTGTATCGAAATATACAATACGTTGAAGATTCAATTTCTTCAGAAAAGGAAAAGTTATCTCAACTTCAGGTGTAAGTAGCATAATAAAGCCTTCAAGAGTTAATTTAATTAGCGTATTATTGCAACATCTAAACAAATTCCAGTAAGACTTAACATTAAAAGTATAAAACCTAAACTCAAGTTCTTCAACTTCATGAAGCCAATTATTAAAATGATCATCATTGAGGCGGTAAGAGGATTGAAGGAACAACATTTGGATAAGCATACCACCACGAAGAGCTAGAGTTTGATCGACTGAATCAATATATTTATTGGCCTATTCTTCAAACCGGGGCATAACAATGTGGAAATTAGGAAGGAATGCCCAGAGGTGCTTCCACGGTTCCACCTGTTTGATAAAATGCGTGAATGAGTAACATCAGCAGCAGGAAGCAGATATAGGATTCATATAAGAAGTTCATCAGGTAATTGACTTATTATATCATTCTCTTTTGGTTGCTTCTTCATTATTATACACGGCCAATTGAGAATAGGGTTTCTGAATTTTGAGTGTGTTTTTACGATGATTTGTATTTGTATTTGTATGTATCGTTTGGTTTCTGATCTGGACCTCATAGATAATAAAGCCCGATATGACGATACAATTTCGGACTATTCGCCAAAACGTTCATTTTTTAAACTAAATGTAACAATTCGCCTTCAAAAAACTTAAATGTCAAAATGCCCTCACAAGTTGCAAGCCGACCTTGCGACTCGTGTGGACTCGGTCATTACCGAGAAAATCTAAGTAGCGGGATGGCATTTCTCGGTCATGTCCGATACTACACGAGTCGCAGTGTCGCATGGTGACTTGCGACTTACGGCTGGCCATGTTTATTTGTCTAGTAGCGAGTCGCAACGTTCGCAAGAGGATTACCATGCAACTTGTGAGTTCCAGATCTGAAAGATCATACTTTTATAGGTCACGACCTTTCGGATAACCTTCCGTATAAGATTTTTATAGATTTTATAGATTTTTTGGATAACGTTTTCACACTTTTCTACCTCTATAAATAAACTACTTGATTCTTACTTTTTCGCACCTAAATATCTCATTTCTTCTCCTTTATATCTTAATTTTAAATGGGTTTTAGTGATATTCTTTAAGGGCTATCAAATCTTGAAATTGTCAACTTTCCAATTCGATTAGTACCTTGCATTGTTTTAAGTATCACATGTTTGAGTCTCTTAGCTTAGTTGCCTTATAAATGACTTCTTGTATTTGCTGACCGTGTTCACGGGTGTTCTATATGCATTTTGAATATAGAGGCCGAGGAGCCGTTTAAACGGTTCATTTCAGGCTTGACGGGCAAGATTATGTATGGGACCCGAAAATATTCAGCAGCGCATTAGGCCTCCCAAACAATGGCATTAAATATTACCATGATACTTATGATTCTGGTAATGTTTGCGAGAACATAAACGACGTTATAACAACAATCGTCACACTGCTGATTCTAGGGATGCTAGTATAGATTCTCAAATGGTAATGTCAGGAAGAAATATAAAGTTATCCGAAACAACATAACTTATCGTGCACAAGCAAATGAATATAATGCTCTCCTTGCTATAGAGGTCCTAAAGATTTATTGGATCAAGAATGGTAAACTATTTAATGTGGGTAACATCATTCTTAACCGGATGCGAAACACTATGGAAACGCGCATGGCTCCATTGCCTTTTGGATGTTGCTTACAAAGTTATCATGTTTTCTCTACCTTTCCGAAAATGGTGAATTTGTTAATGTACCTAGGGCACTTGTGATCGAGTAATGTAATAAAAAATGTAATGTTGGTTAATGATTGAATAAATTGTAATAAAATTTTCTGTTTTAATGAAGTTATTTCGAATGTCATTCAAAAGCCATCCGTTGTTACAACATAATATTGTAAATAAATAAAATGTTACAGATTACTAGTCGTGACCCAAATGAACAGTTGGATAACATTGTGTTTGAGAAGTCTCGGGTAGTTCCATCTGACACGGGTCTGTGATCTTGACTTTGATTGTGACCTTGATTGTGAAGTTGTGGTTTCATCTTGACATGGGGCTTTGAACTCAACTTTGACCTTGATTGTGACCTTGGTTTGAAAGTAGATTCGTCTGTTCAGTCATAGACAACTCTACATGTTGCTCTAATAAGGCCAAGTTCTTTTCAATGATAATATGTTTTGACTCTTTTACTCATTTCTTCGCTTTTATATGGAATACGTTTCTGACTTTTGGATGCCCTGGTTGCCTTGTCTAGAGTCACAAAACTCTTAAAAATTGGACTTGGAATTTGTAATTTTGAATCTTATTATGAGTAGATGGATAGATGCTATGTTGAGCAGGTTTTCAATTTTCAATCTCATGTGCGGTTCCTAAAGCCATGTAAACAAGGTTCGTCCAACATGGATATCGAGAGAATACTTGTAGATTTTAAGTAGTAGTGACCCAACTACTTTAAATGCATGTATAAAATATCACAAATAGATATGGAAAATGACGAGAGCGAACCGGTTAACGTTTCTCGTATTAATTCTCGAGAGCTCCCTAGTACGACGCGCAAAACAAATATCAACAAAAGAGGAAGAAAACATTGATTTAAGGCGCCGAGATGGAAGAATTCGCGGTTTTTATCAAAAATATTTGAGCTCGTTGTCCTCTGCTTCGTGGGTAATTGTGTCCTTGTCGGTTCAGAGTTTACTGCCTTTGTAGTTAGTTTATAGCGTTGGCTTTTGTCCGGTTTGTTGTTATTCCTAATTGTTTCGGTTTTGGTTCGGTATGTTCAGGATGAGGCTTGGTTATAAGTTAACCGCTTTCTATGTACGAGCCTCATCAGGGTTATCACGTTGTATCATTGTTGAAGGCGTTTTCTTTTTGAAAACGTTTTCCTTTTGAAAACGTTTTCCTTTTTTATGCAAGTTTTCATTTTTTGCCAATATATATATATATATATATATATATATATATATATATATATATATATATATATATATATAGTGGTAGGATCAAGGGGGAAGTACCCAATCGGGGGGAAGCGGGGGGAAGCAATTTTTTTTTTCTTCGTTTTTTGGAAAAACTTTGATCACGAACATTATAGATTGGATGAAAATATGAACATTTAATAAAGACAGTTTGTGATAAATGTTTTTATTTTGGCGGGAAAACGCTTGAAGAATTAATATATAACAATTATCGTGTTTTTAGAGCGTATTTTGAGGTTTTAGATATTAGGATTTAGATATTAGAGTTTAGATATAAGGGTTTAGATATTAGGGTTTAGAAATTTAGGGTTTAGATATAGGGTTTAGATTGAGTTTTTAACACGAACGGTTTAGAGTTTAGGGTTTAGGGTTTTGGGTTTGGGGACTAAACCCAAAACACTAAACCCTAAACTCTAAATCAGGCTAAATTTAGACAAAAGGTACTTCACAAATCATGAAAAAACGTTAACATGCTTCACGATCAATATTATCATGAATGTTATTTTTGTCGATCGTTTTCCCGCCTGATAATAATAACATTCATCACGAAGAGTCTTTTTTAAATGTTCATATTTTCGTGTGATTTTGATGTCTGAAGAAAATTTCCAAAAAAATGGAAAAAAAATTGCTTTCCCCCGATTAGTTACTTCCACATTGATCCTGCACATATATATATATATATATATATATATATATATATATATATATATATATATATATATATATATATATATATATATATATATATATATATATATATATATATATATATATATATATATATATATATATATATATATATATTGTGATAACCCGGAAATTTTCGATCAAATTTAAACTTTAATCTTTATATGTTTCCGACACGATAAGCAAAATCTGTAATGTTGAGTTTCGAAAGTTTTGAAATCTATATTCATGTAATCAATTGCCCTTTGACTACTTCCGACGATTCACGAACAATTGTGTGTAAATAAATATGTAAATATATTTATACATATAAATAAATATAAGTATATATATATATATATATATATATATATATAATATTGTGAAGTAATGAAGTACACTTTAAAAATGAAAACTAATAAATAGAATAATTGAATTAATATTAAAATGAATATATAAATAAGGGATATTGTATATATATATACATATATATGGATACTATACATAATAAAATTATATATAAGGTAATATATATAAAATGTATAAATAATATTAATTCAATAGAAGTTGTTATATGATATATTATGATAAAAATTTCATAAGTAATAATACATATATATATATAATACAAGTATAACTACAGTTGTTATAATAATATTATTATTAATTTCAATATTAATATTGATACTAATATTATTAACATTATAATCCATAGATACGAATTAGATATATGTAAATTTTTGTAATATTATCATTACTATTATTATTATTATTATTATTATTATTATTATTATTATTATTATTATTATTATTATTATTATTATTATTATTATTATTATTATTATTATTATTATTATTATTATTATTATTATTATTATTATTAATATGATCATAATTGGTATTAGTATTATTATTAATAATATTATTGATATAAATTTATAGTTGTTATTATCTTATCATTTATAATAATATTAGTATTATTACTATATTATTATTATTGTTTTTAATATTAAGGTTATTATTATTATTTATTGTTATATTTATTAGGGAATAAGATAAATTTAAATATAAATACAAATATATGCAGATATTATAAATATATATATATATATATATATATATATATATATATATATATATATACAGATAATTCTTCAATACAGATAAATACAGATTTTAAAACTAAATATATTATATAAAAAAAATAATAAATAAATAAATAAAATAAATACGGAGTGATATATATATGGAAAATAAGGAAAATGCCTAATTAAACTCACAAGGATCCAAATCCATTTTATATCCCTTTCAACTGTAAAAGATTGATGAATACTATATCTGATTGTTGAAATTAAACTCACTATCGTCCAAATTCTGTTAGACATTCCTTTCTCCCTTTTAATTATATATATTTTTTTATTTTTGTTCCTGATTTTTTTTTGTCTGTCGACTTCTCCATTTAATATAACAATCGAATTTCACACTTTCTGATTAGAAGCCAGTCGACTTTACACAACCACTATCAATTACAACCACCTGTAATTTTTTTTTTCTGATTTAATCAAAACAGATACAAGATATACAGCTCGTTCCCTGTTTTCGAACCATTTTAGCAAAAGCTCGATTTCAAATCGAATTTCAAAATCCACTAATGCCATTTTGTTAGAAAACATTCGTTTCAACTATCTGGGAAATCTTAAGCTCCAATTTTATCTACCGTGTCATAATTTTGAAGTCAAAGTTTAAATATCAAAAGTCAAACGTTTTACTTCATCTCAAAATTCAGATTCATACTAACGGTTAGGGATCAATTGATGCATTAGATAGATTATAAGGAAGATTTGAAACCATTTTCATTCAGTAAGCTTGGTCTAAAACTTTCTAATTTTTCGAAAGTGGTTTTGAGTTCATAATGGGATGAACGGGTCTGTTGTTGTTTATTTATCTATTTAATTCTGTCATGAATCGTTTTCAAATCACATTATTGTAACTTCCGTTTAATATTAAAACCTAAAACAGGTCAAGAAAATTATTGATAGTAGGTATTGAAGTCTGGTCGAATTTAGTAAATTTTTTTTGAAGAAGATGAACAAACAAAGTTTCGGGTTAAAAGAATTAGAGATTTGATTAAGTCAGATAAACAGAGACAGAGCAATGGTTAGGAAGAGTGTCGTGTGGGCGTGAGGTCTCGGGTTCGAGTCCCTACCTGGGCAGTTTTTCTTAAAACTCTATGAGGTAGTTTATTTGTATTATTTTTATTTTTATTATCATCATTTTTATTATTATTATTATTATTATTATTGATATTATTATTATGAGAATTATAATTATTATTATCATTATAAGATAAATATAATTATTAGTAACATTATTATTAATAATATTATTATTATCAATTAGTATTATTATCATTGTTATTATTACTAATACTAATGTATGAAATACTATTATTATTATTACTTTAATATTCTTATATGACTACTAATATCAATAAATTTATGTTATCATTAATATGGTTAGGATTACTATTATTATTATACGGAAAGTAGTAAAAGCTATTATTAGTTTCATTTATAAACATTAGTATTATTAACCTATTTATAACTAATATTATTATTACTAAACTTTTCTTTTAAAAACTGTTATTATTATTATTATGGTTATAAATACTATTATTACTAATATCATTATTTTTATCATTAGTGGAATCATAAACACTATTAACATTATCAGTGATATTAAAGTATTATCAATATTATCAATTTTACCATGTCAAATATCATAAAAATATTATTATAATTACTAGTTTTAATAACCAAATGTATATACATAAAAATATAATTGATATACATAACTTAACTATATTACTACTTTTATTTATTTTAAATATACAAAATGAATACATTTAAGTAAATAATAAAATATATATAAATTATTAATATAAAAATTACATCACTAAAACTAATATATATATAATTGTACAATTACGATTATATGTTTTAATGAATATACAAATGATCTAGGTTCGTGAATCCAAGGTCAACCCTTTATAGTTCAATATCGTCATATGTATTTTTACTACAAAATACAATAGGTGAGTTTTATTTGATTCCCTTTTACTCTTTACATTTTTGAGACTGAGAATACATGCAAATGCTTTATTAACTGTTTTACAATAAATATATGCGTGAGTTTCATTTGCTCCCTTTTACTCTTTATATTTTTGGGACTGAGAATACATGCGCAACTTTTATAACTGTTTTACGAAATAGACACAAGTACTGAAACTACATTCTATGGCTGGATTATTAAACCGAATATGCCCCTTTTTAGTCTGGTAATCTAAGAATTAGGGAACAGACACCCTAATTGAAGAGAACTCTAAAGATAGATCTATCGGGCCCAACAAGCCCCATCCAAAGTACCGGATGCTTTAGTACTTCGAAATTTATATCATGTCTGAAGGAGGATCCCGAAATGATGGGGATATTCTTATATGCATATTGTGAATGTCGGTTACCATGTGTTCAATCCATATGAATGATATTTTTGTCTCTATGCATGGGATGTATGTTTATGAGAAATGGAAATATGAAATCTTGTGGTCTATTAAAATTATGAAATGATTATTTATGATAAACTAATGAACTCACCAACCTTTTGGTTGACACTTGAAAGCATGTTTATTCTCAGGTACGAAGAAATCTTCCGCTGCGCATTTGCTCATTTTATAGATATTACTTGGAGTCATTCATGACATATTTCAAAAGACGTTGCATTCGAGTCGTCGAGTTCATCAAGATTATTATTAAGTCAATTATAGTTGAATATATTATGAAATGGTGTGCATGCCTGTCAACTTTCGATGAAATGAAAGATTGTCTTTTCAAAAACTAATGCAATGTTTGTAAAATGTATCATATAGAGGTCAAGTACCTCTCGATGTAATCAACTGTTGTGAATCGTTTATGATCGATATGGACTTCGTCCAGATGGATTAGGACGGGTCGTTACAGTTGGTATCAGAGCGGTGGTCTTAGCGAACCAAGTCTGAATTAGTGTGTCTAACTGATAAGTCTTTAGGATGCATTAGTGAGTCTGGACTTCGACCGTGTTAGCATGTCAAACGTTTTACTTATCATTTCATGTCAAAAATTACCTGCTTATCATTCTTAGGAAATCACTTGCTTATCATTCTTAATCTAGACATATCTTACTGCCTAGATTGCATGAATAGTGTATAGACAAAATTCATATCTTAGCGTATCTGCTACTTCATATCTTAGCATATCTGTTACTGTAACTTTGCATGACATATTCCGTAGATTCCTCAGTAACTTATGGGATTTTAGTATTATATATGCATATGTAAATTATGTATTACAGGGTACTAATCTACATCCTATAATTTATTTCTTATCGAAAATCCTTCATCTACTCGTACGAGATGAATTCATCAACCAGTTTGAGTCCCTCAGATTCCGATAGCTATTCCGACATGGATGTTCATCTAAGCTCTGGAAGCAGCGTCACCAGAATGAATAAACCAATCAGCCATCCCCAATTTATCTGATGGGTTCGTAGTCGACTTAATCAATGGAGATGCAAAGAAGGAAATCCCTTCCACCAACCGAATTCACCTCTTGGAGAATAACCTGAAGCACTTACCGGTGAACCTATTAGAAACACCATTTTCACCCTCATTTCCTGAATACCTCGCCATGATTATATTCTATCTAAAATTCTAAATCTTATTCATCCGCTCGTTCCTACCGACAATCATCCCGGAGTAATAAGTCAACGAACTTCGCACCCGAGTTGTAGCCTTGAAAAATATGGTGCAAAATGTACCAGCTTCAGCAACATTACTGGCATCAACAGTACCACCAACAACAACATTCACATCCCAAGCCTCAATTTCACAATCTGTCCCATGAACATCAACATCATACGCACCATGGATACCAAGGAGTACCAACAGCAATTAACGATGAAGTATTGGACCATAACTTCATCAATATTCTGCGGAGAATATGTGGTTCCTAATAGTTTTAGAGATTACTTATTCTAGCTCAAATCGAAAATCAAATGAGTCAAATATAATATTGACTCATTAAATCCATGATTACATCTGAAGAAAATATATATGTATATATATTTTCATAAAGATTGTGATTAAAAATTCTTTCGTACAAACTGTTAATGATGAAAATATTTTAACGGGTAGGTAATACCCGAGGAATATTTAAGATTTCACATTAATAAGTTACACAGTACATTCTTTGAATCTAATTCAACGGTCATTTATTATCCTACTTACATCCACCGATATACGTATCTGTTCACCGCAGAATAACCATTTTCATTCAATTTTGTAATTGGATTTTGACCTATCAGAATCCGACAAGTGGCATAATGAAGAAAACATTTTACAAAATAAAATTTGTTAGAAATAAACAAATTAATTATGAGAAGAATTTTGTTAAGAATCCACGCTAACTATTCCTACGTAACTGTTCCAAGCTAACTGTTCCTAGCTAACTGGTTACATTTTATTTTTCACAATTTAATTCGCAATTTACATTCTCGCAATTTACATTCTGGCAATTTTATTTATCGTCATTTAATTTCTGTTATTTATTTCACGCACTTTAAGTATCGGGACACGTATATAAGGTTTTGACATATCATATCGACGCATCTATATATATTATTTGGAATAACCATAGACACTCTATATGCAGTAATGATCGAGTTCTCTATACAGGGTTGAGGTTGATTCTCAAATAATATATATAGTTTGAGTTGTGATCGAGTCTGAGACATGTACACGGGTCACGATATGTATTAATTAATTCGAATGTTATATATTAAACCATATATGAATTATTGGACTGTCAACTGTGGACTATCGACTGAGGACTAATAACATTGAACAATTAAAATGAATTAAAATATTGATTATAACATATGAAACTAAACAATTCTTCAAGTTTGCCACTTGATTTCATCTTAAACCTCGTTTAAATCTTGACGATTACAATCTGCGTTCAAACCTTTCATGATTCTTGAAAATATCTCAATCGAGAGGATGAACCAACCGCACTTCATATACGGAAGAAAAGATTAATGCCTACAATTATGCACCTGAAAAAAAAAAACTCTCGGAACCTGAGTAAACATTTGATACGTATCTGTGCTAACTCCTTTGGCGTTGTTATTACCGAATATAACTTTTCAATCCCTTTTCCAATTTAGCCAATTTTGTCACAGCTCCAGCACGTCAACTTCGACTCTTCACTCGGATTAGCTTATTATAACCCCGATATATAAATTGCCTTTCATCATCGATACCGGAAAACCGTTTATATCTCGCTACATTAGCAGTAAACTTACCAGCAACATCATTGATCTTAGACTTTATGAAAAGTTATTACATTCATTGAAATCCTATCATCTACTCATCTGCATCTGATAACGAGAATTGCCGTACCAAACACCAAGAATCAGCAATCAATATTTTGAAATCTCGCAGCATGTCTACATCAACAGTTATATGTAAACATATAACATTTATCTCTTAGAGTTATGACCTTCCATTCTGAAATTCTGAAAAGCACCCAGTCTACAAATCAATACCACAAATTCTGAAAAAGCTGAATACAGCGGCAAAAACTGTACATGACTTTAACCGTCAAAAGTTTGATGATAAAGAATGGAGTATTGGAAACACTCAATAGAAAATTTAGTACCGAAAAGCGGATTATGCGAAACTATGAAGGAAGCCGTGGACAAATCATAAAGAATAAGTTTGACTTCAAAGAATCCAAATGAATCAATACCTGCTGAAGTCTTTAGCGAATATCTTGCTTCTTACTCTAAACCCTTGCGGACAAAAGTTTCCATCATCCTTCGATCTTAAATATTCTAAGATATTATCGTATCTTTTATTATAAATATCCTCCATATTTCTGAAGATATTTTCATAACTATTCTTATCTAAAATCATTAATCTCTTCGTACTATCAGTGTTACATCATATAGTAACTGTTAGTTTCTATATTCTGTAAACTTTCGAGCTTAAAATATGAATGTTATTGAAGTAATGTTGGAAACTGAAGCATGAGTTAGTATAATATAATGACACTTGATCAACGTGATTATATTATAGTAAGTCATGCTGAGTTTCTAATGGAACGTGATGATTCACAGATCATAACGTCATCATGTGCCATGTTACATAACTCTTTCATTCTGCTTAACTTCTGAACATATCAAGAAAGTATATTCTTGATAGTTCTATTTTCAGGGATTCAGGTAATTTAACAAATCAAATCGTGCGATTTCGTTCCTTCTTATTTAGAACATTAAGTTCATTCGAAGCTCCATAATTACGAATTCTGGACCGTTACTCACTTTACTAGAGGTCGAGAGGATAATAAAAAGGCAAAGAGATCCAAAATATAAGGGAGAATATAAAGCCCAATAACAACACATAAATTACAAATCGTGTATATCAATGTTTATCGCAACATAAAGACACAGGAGAATTAAAAACATTATAATCCCAAGGGCGAAGTAGAAGGAAGTATATTCCTCTGGTGGAAGTTGGAAAAGGAGAATGATTGTTGCGATAGTAAGGATGAGGACAAGGATCAGAATTGGATTAAGCATTTTCACAATCTTTTGGATGTATGAACTAAGAAGGAAAGTATAGGAATAGTGAGAATAATGGAATGGAAGAGTTTAATTTATAATGGAAATATCAGACAGAGTAATCGAGGCAGATCACCGTATTTAATTATAGAGATCTTAATCTCTTTATTCGCCAAAGAATCAAATCTCTTAGATTTCGAAGATTTTCTTTAAATTCCTCGAATTCTGAAAATCAACCGTGACTACGTCACCGGTTAAGTCAAATCTGCATTTACTCATTTCACTCTTTTGTGATAACTTCACTCGTACTCTTCACATAAACAAATTGTTTTATCCATATTACTCAATATTGATAAAACTCTATTTTATCAACTCATATTCGTCATGAGAACATTTTTATTGTTAGCCATGACCACCTCACTCAAATTTCGGAACGAAATTTCTTTAACGGGTAGGTACTGTGATAACTCGGAAATTTCCGATCAAATTTAAACTTTAATTTTTATATGTTTCCGACACGATAAGCAAAATCTGTAATGTTGAGTCTCGAAAGTTTTGAAATCTATATTCATGTAATCAATTGCCCTTTGACTACTTCCGACGATTCACGAACAATTGTGTGTAAATAAATATGTAAATATATTTATACGTATAAATAAATATAAGTATATATATATATATATATATATATATATATATATATATATATATATATATATATATATATATATATATATATATATATATATATATATATATATATATATATATATAATATTGTGAAGTAATGAAGTACACTTTAAAAATGAAAACTAATAAATAGAATAATTCAATTAATATTAAAATGAATATATAAATAAAAGATATTGTATATATATACATATATATGGATATTATACATAATAAAATTATATATAAGGTAATATATATAAAATGTATAAATAATATTAATTCAATAGAAGTTGTTATATGATATATTATGATAAAAATTTCATAAATAATAATACATATATATAATACAAGTATAACTATAGTTGTTATAATAATTTTATTATTAATTTCAATATTAATATTGATACTAGTATTATTAACATTATAATCTATAGATACGAATTGGATATATGTAAATTTTTGTAATATTATCATTACTAATATTATTATTATTATTATTATTAATATGATCATAATTGGTATTAGTATTATTATTAATAATATTATTGGTATAAATTTATAGTTATTATTATTCTTATCATTTATAATAATATTAGTATTATTACTATATTATTATTATTGTTTTTAATATTAGGGTTATTATTATTATTTATTGTTATATTTATTAGGGAATAAGATAAATTTAAATATAAATACAAATATATGCAGATATTATATATATATATATATATATAATTCTTCAATACAGATAAATACATATTTTAAAACTAAATATATTATAAAAAAAAATAATAATAAATAAAATAAATACGGAGTGATATATATATGGAAAATAAGGAAAATGCCTAATTAAACTCACAAGGATCCAAATTCGTTTTATATCCCTTTCAACTGTAAAAGATTGATGAATACTATATCTGATTGTTGAAATTAAACTCACTATCGTCCAAATTCTGTTAGACATTCCTTTCTCCCTTTTAATTATATATTTTTTTATTTTTGTTCCTGATTTTTTTTATCTGTCGACTTCTCCATTTAATATAACAATCAAATTTCACACTTTCTGATTAGAAGCCAGTCGACTTTACACAACCACTATCAATTACAACCACCTGTAATTTTTTTTTCCTATTTAATCAAAACAGATACAAGATATACAGCTCGTTCCCTGTTTTTGAACCATTTTAGCAAAAGCTCAATTTCAAATTGAAAGGACCCGTTCATATACATTATAAACGATTCACAATAGTTGATTACATCGCGAGGTATTTTGACCTCTATATGATACATTTTACAAACATTGCATTCGTTTTTTAAAAGACAAAATTTCTTTACAACGAAAGTTGACGGCATGCACACCATTTCATAATACATCCAACTATAATTGACATAATAATACTCTTGATGAACTCAATGACTCGAATGCAACGTCTTTCAAAATATGCCATGAATGACTCCAAGTAATATCCTTAAAATGAGCTAATGCACACCAGAAGATTTCTTTAATACCTGAGAATAAACATGCTTTAAAGTGTCAACCAAAAGGTTGGTGAGTTTATAGGTTTATCATAACAATCATTTCAATATATTAATAGACCACAAGATTTCCGTTTATAAATATATGTACACTCGCAAGTGTATAAAAGTATTCTATAAATTGTAGGCACCCGGTAACAAGCCTTAACGTTCATGTTTTACCCTCTGAAGTACACCAGATCAAGTGTGTTTAAAATAACCTCGAAGTACTAAAGCATCCCATAGTCAGGATGTGGTTTGTCAGGCCCAATAGATCTATCTTTAGGATTCGCGTCTACCGTACATAGACAAGTAGTTTAATGTTACCAAGCTAAGGGTATATTTCTGGTTTAAACCCACGTAGAATTAGTTTTAGTACTTGTGCCTATTTCGTAAAACATTTATAAAAAACAGCGCATGTATTCTCAGTACCAAAAATATATATAAAAGGGAGCAAATGAAACTCACCATACTGTATTTCGTAGTAAAAATACATATAACGTCATTTAACAAGTGCAATGTTGGCCTCGGATTCACGAACCTATATTAATTATATATATTTATATGTTGGATAATATTTGTCTAACAATTTTTGGTCAAGTCATAGTGTACCACAATCCTAATGCTCGAGACTAATATGCAAAAGTCAACAAAAGTCAACTTGACCCAAAATGACTTCTAAAATTTATACGTGTTTATTATATAACTTAACTATAGTCGTTTTATATATTTAAATATATTTATTAGATTTTATAATAATAAAAGTCATTTATTAATAAAAATTTATATTAACGTTTATATATGATAATATATACTTTTATATATCTTAAGTAGTAAAATTTATAAAGTTCACTTAATATCGTAAAACTATAGTGGTAAGTATTATTAATGTAATTATATTACGCGTGGTGAAAAATATCTTTGTATCCCCTATTTATTTGATAAAATAATATTGATCATAATAATAATAAGTAAAAGTTGTATTATTTTGTAATAATAATTATTATTATTCTATAAAAAAATAACAATATTTATATTTACTAAAAATGTTATTATGATAAAATGATAATACTAACATAATAGTAATAATGATATTTTATAATAACAATGATATTTCTATTAAAATAATAACGACGATAGTAATAATAATCATTTTAACAATAATACTAAAATTCAGTTGACTATAACTTCAAATCCGTTCATCGAAACCATTATATATCTAAATGAAAATTTCTTAATTTTCCGCTAGCTTTCCAATGACATGCATATCATATACCCTATCTCAGTAGCATATGTATCTAATTCAGGATTCAACAAACCTATCTAAGGACAATATCGAATGTACAAGCATGCATAATCCTATATACTCGAGCACTAGTCAGGGATACACTATTGATATATAAAAGTTAAGTTATGAGTGCTCACCTATCAATATTGAGATTCAATATTTCAGGAAAGTACGTAGACGCAACGAAGATGATAAACACTAGATTGACCTCACGAGCATACCCATGAACCATACCCATCACCTCCATAGCTATAACCCATAATTTCCTTAGCTTCGACTCATTCAAAAAACTATTTTGAAATCACTCGGACATCACTCCGTCGTAATATTTTATGTATACAAATAATATCTTGAAATAATACAGCGCAAATATATATATATATATATATATATATATATATATATATATATATATATATATATATATATATATATATATATATATATATATATATATATGTAAATCGATTGAGAG
Organism: Rutidosis leptorrhynchoides; assembly: GCF_046630445.1. Lineage (NCBI taxonomy): Eukaryota > Viridiplantae > Streptophyta > Magnoliopsida > Asterales > Asteraceae > Rutidosis > Rutidosis leptorrhynchoides. The sequence continues at coordinate 504,775,518 of NC_092335.1, forward strand.
AGTTTAGAGAAATATATTTTCAAGTTTCTATGAAATAACGAAATCTATTGAATTCTATTTATAATAGATTTTTGAATTATTAAAGTATGAATTATTAAAGTGAATTATTAAAGTATGAATTATTAAAGTGAATTATTAAAGTATGAATTATTAAAGTGAATTATTAAAGTTAAAGTAAAGTAGAAGTAAAGTAAAGGTAAAGTTAAAGTATAGTAAAAGTATAAAAACTATGTATGTATAATACACGTATAAATATATATAATATTAATTTAAATCGTTATATATATTTAATGAAATAAAATATAAATATCGTTATATTTATTATGCTGGTTAAGTAATGGGTTGTCAAAAGTGATTCTAGATATTTATAAAAGTTATATACGTTTTAATAATAAAGTTCTTTTTAAACTGAAAACGTTTTTGTACGTTTAAAAATAGATTAATAGAATATTATGAAAACCAATTCTCCACTAGCTTTTGTCTAACTTTCGTAAATGACACTTTTTATTTTTATTTATAAATAGCTTTACAAATTATTCCGAATATCGTTAAGAGGAATAGATTTTCTCAAATCATAGTGGACCTCTCAACAGAGACTTGTAATCATAATTCAATGTTTCTGATAATTCAATCATTTAATATATATATTTTTAATTTCGTTGATAATCATATTGAAACAAATACGTTCATATAAAGCATTATACGTTTAAATATTTTGTTGACATTTTCAATTTATAACATATACACATATACATACATATTCATATATGTTCATTTAATGGTTCGTGAATCATTGGAATTTGGTCGAGGTTTAAATGAATGTATAAACATAGTTTAAAATCCTTGAGATTTAACTTAACAAACATTGCTTATCGTGTCAGAATAATATAAAGATAAAGTTTAAATTTAGTCGGAAATTTTCGGGTCGTCACAGTACCTACCCGTTAAAGAAATTTCGTCCCCGAAATTTGATAGAGGTCGTTATGGCTAACAATGAGAATGTTATTATGACGATTATGAAGTTTTATCATGTCTAAGAAGTATAGATAAAATAATTCGATTACTCAAAGCGTATGAGGGAAGTTATCGTAAATGAAGGAAATAAGATTATAGTGATTCGTCATATCTTTTGACGTCATCACAATTGATCTCCGAATTTAAAGAAAATCTTTGTAATCAATGTTAGATTTGATGCTTTGGTGATTAAGGAGATTATGATTCTCTTCGAATTAACACGATAATCCATCTTGATTTGTCTGTCGGGTATTTCACTATAAATCCACCTCCTTCGTTTTCTTACAACTCACACCTTCTATTCTTTCTCCCTCAACTCATATTTTAAAGTATTTATCAATATGCTTCATCCAGTACTGATTCTCGATATACTCCTCACTTTCATATCTGTCGTTCTTCTTTTTCATTAGCCTCCGGAAGAATCTATTTACTTCTACTATACTCTCGGTTTTATAGTGTTTTTTTGTTCTTCCGTGTCTTTATATTGCTATATGCATCGATATATACGGTTTATAATTTTTGGGTGGTTGTTGGGTTTTATATCTTCCCTTATATTTCAAAGCCCCTGCTTTTATCTTCTATAATCATTGACATCCACAGTTAATGTTCCCTTCTATTTGCTGCGATTTATACTCCAATTTCTATTTTGGAGTTTTGTCCTTTCGTTTCTTCTTCTTGCGATTAAGCAACGTTTGTAATGGTCCAGTATTCGCAGATATGAATTTCAGAATGAACATAGTTAATGTTCTAAGAAGGAAATGGTAATGGCACGATCTTGATTTGTTAATTTACCAGAATACCCTGAAAAGACCGAATCATCAAGAAAATATATTCTTGATATTTTTAGAGATTAAATAGAATACAAGAGTCGTGTAACATGGAACATGATGACGACATGGTCTGTGAATCGTCATGTCCCATTAGAAACTCAGCATGACTTACTGTAATATAATCACGTTGATCAAGTGTCATTATATTATACTAACTCATGCTTAATTCCCAACACTACTTCAAAACATTCATAATTTAAACTCGAAAGTTTATAGAATATAGAAACTAATAGTTTCTTATATGATGTAACACTGATAGCGCAAAGAGATAAATGACTTCAGATAAGATTAGTTGTGAAAATATCTTCAGAAATATCGCGGATATTTATAATGAAAGATATGATAATATCTTAGAATTTCTAATATTGATGGATGATGATGAAGATTTGTCTGTAAAGGTTTAGAATAAAGAGTAAGGTATTCGTTAATGACTTTAGCAGGCACTGAATCATTTGGATTCTTTAAAGGCAGCTTTAGTCTTTGTGATTTGTCCACAGCCTCCTTCATAGTCTGTTCAATCCGTTTTCCAGTTCCAAACCTTCTCTTTTTCTCAGCTTTACCACCTTACTATTCTTTGTCATCAAACTTTTTACTGTTAAGATCGTTTACAGTTTTTGATGCTTCGTCAGCATTTCAAGAACTAGTTTGCAGTTCAAAATATTTTTCAGAACTTCATATTCAAAGTATGTAAGTCCAGGAGATAGACGTTTTACGTACACATATAACTGTTGGCGTAGACATGCTGCGAGATTTCAAAATACTGGTTACTGTTTTCCGATGATTCGTATGAAAATTCTCGTTACAAGATGCGAATGAGTAAACGATGTGATTTCAATAAATATAATGATTTTTCGAAAAGTCAAAGATAATTGAAGTTTTTGGTAAGTTTATTGCTAAGGTGGCGAGATATGAAAGGTCCCCAGTAACGATGACGAAAGGGCAATGTATTTATCGAGGTTATAATAAGACTAGTCCGACTGAAAAGTCGAAGTTGACTTGCTGGAGCTGTGACAAAACTGTCTACTTTGAAAAGGAATTGAAAAGTCATTTTAGCTAATAAATGCCAAAGGATCTGACACGGATACGCGTCTAACTATGACTTTGGCTTCGAGAGGTTTTTAGGTACATAAATGTGGGTAATATGTGGTTGGATCATCATCTCGATTGTTCATTGTTTGAAGTGTCTTCGAGAACTTCGGAGAGTTTGAACACAGTTTGTAATTGTTAATATACATATGATGTTCTAACACAGTTTTGAAGTCAAAGTATAGCTTTAAAAGATGTAGGAATCTAAGAGTGATGTCTTCTGTTAAATCATGACTTGGATTTTGATTTGTCAAAATCAGAATGCGTAATCAAATTTGGGTGAGAATGGTTGTTTTGATTTCTATACAAGAATGTATATTGTTGTGAGATTTTGGGAGTATAGTTGATGATTTGCTTAATCAGATTCGAAAAATGTAACATATTAATTGTGAATTTATATATCTCTCGGGTATTACCTACCCGTTAAAATTTTTTTCACAATTAATATTTTGTACAACAGAATTTTATTACAGTCTTTATGAAAATATATATGTGAATATTTTCTTCAGATGTAACATAGATTTAATGAGTTAATATTAAATTAAACTCATTTGATTTACGGTTGAAACTAGAACTGAATAATCCCTAAAGACTTTAGAAATTACATAACTTTTACGGAGTATTTATTCAATAAAATTGAAATTATGAATTAATACTTCGTTATTTGTTGGTGTTTGTAACCCTTGCACCATATTCTCTAAAGCCACTACTCGAGCGCGAAGCTCGTTGACTTCTTCTATTACACCGGGGTGATTGTTGGTTCGGATGAGCGGATAAATAAAATCTAGAATTTGATGTAGTATATAATCGTGACGAGATACTCTGGAAATTAGAGAGAAAATGGTGTTTCGGACCGGTTCGCCGGTAAGTGCTTCAGGTTCATCGCCAAGAGGGCAATGTGGTGGATGGAAGGGATCACCTTCTTCTTGTCTCCAATTATTGAGGAGGCTACGAACCTATCCCCAATTCATCCAGAATAGATGATGGCTAATTGGTTGATCCATTCTGGTCACACTGCTTTCGGAGCTTGAGTGGGATTCCATATCGGAATTCGAGGGACTTGAACTAATGACGAATTCTATTTTGTTCGATTGAATAAAGGATTTTTTGATATGAAATGATTTTTCGGCTATCGGGTGGTATTCTAATTACATAGAATATCTATATATATAGCGCAAAAGATTTCGTAGATCACGGAGGAAATTACGGGATATGTCAGGCAAAGTTTACAGTAACAGATACGCTAAGATATGGATTAGCAGATACGCTAAGATATGAATTTTTTCTATACACTATTCATGCAATCAATGCAGTAAGACGTGTCTAGACTAAGAATGATAAGCAGGCAATTTCCGACAAAAATGATAAGCAAAACTTTTGACATGCAGACACGGTCGAAGTCCAGGCTCACTAATGCATCCTAACGACTATCAGTTAGACACACTAATGCAGACCTGGTTCGCTAAGACCACCGCTCTGATACCAACTGAAAGGACCCGTTCATATACATTATAAACGATTCACAATAGTTGATTACATCGCGAGGTATTTTGACCTCTATATGATACATTTTACAAACATTGCATTCGTTTTTTAAAAGACAAAATTTCTTTACAACGAAAGTTGACGGCATGCACACCATTTCATAATACATCCAACTATAATTGACATAATAATACTCTTGATGAACTCAATGACTCGAATGCAACGTCTTTCAAAATATGCCATGAATGACTCCAAGTAATATCCTTAAAATGAGCTAATGCACAGCGGAAGATTTCTTTAATACCTGAGAATAAACATGCTTTAAAGTGTCAACCAAAAGGTTGGTGAGTTCATAGGTTTATCATAACAATCATTTCAATATATTAATAGACCACAAGATTTCCGTTTATAAATATATGTACACTCGCAAGTGTATAAAAGTATTCTATAAATTGTAGGCACCCGGTAACAAGCCTTAACGTTCATGTTTTACCCTCTGAAGTACACCAGATCAAGTGTGTTTAAAATAACCTCGAAGTACTAAAGCATCCCATAGTCAGGATGTGGTTTGTCAGGCCCAATAGATCTATCTTTAGGATTCGCGCCTACCGTACATAGACAAGTAGTTTAATGTTACCAAGCTAAGGGTATATTTCTGGTTTAAACCCACGTAGAATTAGTTTTAGTACTTGTGCCTATTTCGTAAAACATTTATAAAAAACAGCGCATGTATTCTCAGTACCAAAAATATATATAAAAGGGAGCAAATGAAACTCACCATACTGTATTTCGTAGTAAAAATACATATAACGTCATTTAACAAGTGCAATGTTGGCCTCGGATTCACGAACCTATATTAATTATATATATTTATATGTTGGTCAATATTTGTCTAACAATTTTTGGTCAAGTCATAGTGTACCACAATCCTAATGCTCGAGACTAATATGCAAAAGTCAACAAAAGTCAACTTGACCCAAAATGACTTCTAAAATTTATAAGTGTTTATTATATAACTTAACTATAGTCGTTTTATATATTTAAATATATTTATTAGATTTTATAATAATAAAAGTCATTTATTAATAAAAATTTATATTAACGTTTATATATGATAATATATACTTTTATATATCTTAAGTAGTAAAATTTATAAAGTTCACTTAATATCGTAAAACTATAGTGGTAAGTATTATTAATGTAATTATATTACGCGTGGTGAAAAATATCTTTGTATCCCCTATTTATTTGATAAAATAATATTGATCATAATAATAATAAGTAAAAGTTGTATTATTTTGTAATAATAATTATTATTATTCTATAAAAAAATAACAATATTTATATTTACTAAAAATGTTATTATGATAAAATGATAATACTAACATAATAGTAATAATGATATTTTATAATAACAATGATATTTCTATTAAAATAATAACGACGATAGTAATAATAATCATTTTAACAATAATACTAAAATTCAGTTGACTATAACTTCAAATCCGTTCATCGAAACCATTCGATATCTAAATGAAAAGTTCTTAATTTTTCGCTAGCTTTCCAATGACATGCATATCATATACCCTATCTCAGTAGCATATGTATCTAATTCAGGATTCAACAAACCTATCTAAGGACAATATCGAATGTACAAGCATGCATAATCCTATATACTCGAGCACTAGTCAGGGATACACTATTGATATATAAAAGTTAAGTTATGAGTGCTCACGTATCAATATTGAGATTCAATATTTCAGGAAAGTACGTAGACGCAACGGAGATGATAAACACTAGATTGACCTCACGAGCATACCCATGAACCATACCCATCACCTCTATAGCTATAACCCATAATTTCCTTAGCTTCGACTCATTCAAAAAACTATTTTGAAATCACTCGGACATCACTCCGTCTTAATATTTTATGTATACTAATAATATCTTGAAATAATACAGAGCAAATATATATATATATATATATATATATATATATATATATATATATATATATATATATATATATATATATATATATATATGTAAATCGATTGAGAGAGTTTAGAGAAATATATTTTCAAGTTTCTATGAAATAATGAAACCTATTGAATTCTATTTATAATAGATTTTTGAATTATTAAAGTATGAATTATTAAAGTGAATTATTAAAGTATGAATTATTAAAGTGAATTATTAAAGTATGAATTATTAAAGTGAATTATTAAAGTATGAATTATTAAAGTGAATTATTAAAGTATGAATTATTAAAGTGAATTATTAAAGTATGAATTATTAAAGTGAATTATTAAAGTTAAAGTAAAGTAAAAGTAAAGTAAAGGTAAAGTTAAAGTATAGTAAAAGTATAAAAACTATGTATGTATAATACACGTATAAATATATATAATATTAATTTAAATCGTTATATATATTTAATGAAATAAAATATAAATATCGTTATATTTATTATACTGGTTAAGTAATGGGTTGTCAAAAGTGATTCTAGATATTTATAAAAGTTATATACGTTTTAATAATAAAGTTCTTTTTAAACTGAAAACGTTTTTGTACGTTTAAAAATAGATTAATAGAATATTATGAAAACCAATTCTCCACTAGCTTTTGTCTAACTTTCGTAAATGACACTTTTTATTTTTATTTATAAATAGCTTTACAAATTATTCCGAATATCATTAAGAGGAATAGATTTTCTCAAATCATAGTGGACCTCTCAATAGAGACTTGTAATCATAATTCAATGTTTCTGATAATTCAATCATTTAATATATATATTTTTAATTTCGTTGATAATCATATTGAAACAAATACGTTCATATAAAGCATTATACGTTTAAATACTTTGTTGACATTTTCAATTTATAACATATACACATATACATACATATTCATATATGTTCATTTAATGGTTCGCGAATCATTGGAATTTGGTCGAGGTTTAAATGAATGTATAAACATAGTTTAAAATCCTTGAGATTTAACTTAACAAACATTGCTTATCGTGTCAGAATAATATAAAGATAAAGTTTAAATTTAGTCGGAAATTTCCGGGTCGTCACAGTACCTACCCGTTAAAGAAATTTCGTCCCCGAAATTTGATAGAGGTCGTTATGGCTAACAATGAGAATGTTATTATGACGATTATGAAGTTTTATCATGTCTAAGAAGTATAGATAAAATAATTCGATTACTCAAAGCGTATGAGGGAAGTTATCGTAAATGAAGGAAATAAGATTATAGTGATTCGTCATATCTTTTGACGTCATCACAATTGATCTACGAATTTAAAGAAAATCTTTGTAATCAATGTTAGATTTGATGCTTCGGTGATTAAGGAGATTATGATTCTCTTCGAATTAATATGATAATCCATCTTGATTTGTCTGTCGGGTATTTCACTATAAATCCACCTCCTTCGTTTTCTTACAACTCACACCTTCTATTCTTTCTCCCTCAACTCATATTTTAATGTATTTATCAATATGCTTCATCCAGTACTGATTCTCGATATACTCCTCACTTTCATATCTGTCGTTCTTCTTTTTCATTAGCCTCCGGAAGAATCTATTTACTTCTACTATACTCTCGGTTTTATAGTGTTTTTAGTTCTTCCGTGTCTTTATATTGCTATATGCATCGATATATACGGTTTATAATTTTTGGGTGGTTGTTGGGTTTTATATCTTCCCTTATATTTCAAAGCCCCTGCTTTTGTCTTCTATAATCATTGACATCCACAGTTAATGTTCCCTTCTATTTGCTGCGATTTATACTCCAATTTCTATTTTGGAGTTTTGTCCTTTCGTTTCTTCTTCTTGATATTAAGCAACGTTTGTAATGGTCCAGTATTCGCAGATATGAATTTGAGAATGAACATAGTTAATGTTCTAAGAAGGAAATGGTAATGGCACGATCTTGATTTGTTAATTTACCAGAATACCCTGAAAAGACCGAATCATCAAGAAAATATATTCTTGATATTTTTAGAGATTAAATAGAATACAAGAGTCGTGTAACATGGAACATGATGACGGCATGGTCTGTGAATCGTCATGTCCCATTAGAAACTCAGCATGACTTACTGTAATATAATCACGTTGATCAAGTGTCATTATATTATACTAACTCATGCTTTAGTTCCCAACACTACTTCAAAACATTCATAATTTAAACTCGAAAGTTTATAGAATATAGAAACTAATAGTTTCTTATATGATGTAACACTGATAGCGCAAAGAGATAAATGACTTCAGATAAGATTAGTTGTGAAAATATCTTCAGAAATATCGCGGATATTTATAATGAAAGATATGATAATATCTTAGAATTTCTAATATTGATGGATGATGATGAAGATTTGTCTGTAAAGGTTTAGAATAAAGAGTAAGGTATTCGTTAATGACTTTAGCAGGCACTGAATCATTTGGATTCTTTAAAGGCAGATTTAGTCTTTGTGATTTGTCCACAGCCTCCTTTATAGTCTGTTCAATCCGTTTTCCAGTTCCAAACCTTCTCTTTTTCTCAGCTTTACCACCTTACTATTCTTTGTCATCAAACTTTTTACTGTTAAGATCGTTTACAGTTTTTGATGCTTCGTCAGCATTTCAAGAACTAGTTTGCAGTTCAAAATATTTTTCAGAACTTCACATTCAAAGTATGTAAGTCCAGGAGATAGACCTTTTACGTACACATATAACTGTTGGCGTAGACATGCTGCGAGATTTCAAAATACTGGTTACTATTTTCCGATGATTCGTATGACAATTCTCGTTACAAGATGCGAATGAGTAAACGATGTGATTTCAATAAATATAATGATTTTTCGAAAAGTCAAAGATAATTGAAGTTGTTGGTAAGTTTATTGCTAAGGTGGCGAGATATGAAAGGTCCCCAGTAACGATGACGAAAGGGCAACTTATCTATCGAGGTTATAATAAGACTAGTCCGACTGAAAAGTCAAAATTGACTTGCTGGAGCTGTGACAAAACTGTCTACTTTGAAAAGGAATTGAAAAGTCATTTTAGCTAATAAATGCCAAAGGATCTGACACGGATACGCGTCTAACTATGACTTTGGCTTCGAGAGGTTTTTAGGTACATAAATGTGGGTAATATGTGGTTGGATCATCATCTCGATTGTTCATTGTTTGAAGTGTCTTCGAAAACTTCGTAGAGTTTGAACACAGTTTGTAATTGTTAATATACATATGATGTTCTAACACAGTTTTGAAGTCAAAGTATAGCTTTGAAAGATGTAGGAATCTAAGAGTGATGTCTTCTGTTAAATCATGACTTGGATTTTGATTTGTCAAAATCAGAATGCGTAATCAAATTTGGGTGAGAATGGTTGTTTTGATTTCTATACAAGAATGTATATTGTTGTGAGATTTTGGGAGTATAGTTGATGATTTGCTTAATCAGATTCGAAAAATGTAACATATTAATTGTGAATTTATATATCTCTCGGGTATTACCTACCCGTTAAAAAAATTTTCACAATTAATATTTTGTACAACAGAATTTTATTACAGTCTTTATGAAAATATATATGTGAATATTTTCTTCAGATGTAACATAGATTTAATGAGTTAATATTAAATTAAACTCATTTGATTTACGGTTGAAACTAGAACTGAATAATCCCTAAAGACTTTAGAAATTACATAACTTTTATGGAGTATTTATTCAATAAAATTGAAATTATGAATTAATACTTCGTTATTTGTTGGTGTTTGTAACCCTTGCACCATATTCTCTAAAGCCACTACTCGAGCGCGAAGCTCGTTGACTTCTTCTATTACACCGGGGTGATTGTCGGTTCGGACGAGCGGATAAATAAAATCTAGAATTTGATGTAGTATATAATCGTGACGAGATACTCTGGAAATTAGAGAGAAAATGGTGTTTCGGACCGGTTCACCGGTAAGTGCTTCAGGTTCATCGCCAAGAGGGCAAGGTGGTGGATGGAAGGGATCACCTTCTTCTTGTCTCCAATTATTGAGGAGGCTACGAACCTATCCCCAATTCATCCAGAATAGATGATGGCTAATTGGTTGATCCATTCCGGTCACACTGCTTTCGGAGCTTGAGTGGGATTCCATATCGGAATTCGAGGGACTTGAACTAATGACGAATTCTATTTTGTTCGATTGAATAAAGGATTTTTTGATATGAAATGATTTTTCGGCTATCGGGTGGTATTCTAATTACATAGAATATCTATATATATATAGCGCAAAAGATTTCGTAGATCACGGAGGAAATTACGGGATATGTCAGGCAAAGTTTACAGTAACAGATACGCTAAGATATGGATTAGCAGATACGCTAAGATATGAATTTTTTCTATACACTATTCATGCAATCGATGCAGTAAGACGTGTCTAGACTAAGAATGATAAGCAGGCAATTTCCGACAAAAATGATAAGCAAAACTTTTGACATGCAGACACGGTCGAAGTCCAGGCTCACTAATGCATCCTAACGACTATCAGTTAGACACACTAATGCAGACCTGGTTCGCTAAGACCACCGCTCTGATACCAACTGAAAGGACCCGTTCATATACATTATAAACGATTCACAATAGTTGATTACATCGCGAGGTATTTTGACCTCTATATGATACATTTTACAAACATTGCATTCGTTTTTTAAAAGACAAAATTTCTTTACAACGAAAGTTGACGGCATGCACACCATTTCATAATACATCCAACTATAATTGACATAATAATACTCTTGATGAACTCAATGACTCGAATGCAACGTCTTTCAAAATATGCCATGAATGACTCCAAGTAATATCCTTAAAATGAGCTAATGCACAGCGGAAGATTTCTTTAATACCTGAGAATAAACATGCTTTAAAGTGTCAACCAAAAGGTTGGTGAGTTCATAGGTTTATCATAACAATCATTTCAATATATTAATAGACCACAAGATTTCCGTTTATAAATATATGTACACTCGCAAGTGTATAAAAGTATTCTATAAATTGTAGGCACCCGGTAACAAGCCTTAACGTTCATGTTTTACCCTCTGAAGTACACCAGATCAAGTGTGTTTAAAATAACCTCGAAGTACTAAAGCATCCCATAGTCAGGATGTGGTTTGTCAGGCCCAATAGATCTATCTTTAGGATTCGCGCCTACCGTACATAGACAAGTAGTTTAATGTTACCAAGCTAAGGGTATATTTCTGGTTTAAACCCACATAGAATTAGTTTTAGTACTTGTGCCTATTTCGTAAAACATTTATAAAAAACAGCGCATGTATTCTCAGTACCAAAAATATATATAAAAGGGAGCAAATGAAACTCACCATACTGTATTTCGTAGTAAAAATACATATAACGTCATTTAACAAGTGCAATGTTGGCCTCGGATTCACGAACCTATATTAATTATATATATTTATATGTTGGTCAATATTTGTCTAACAATTTTTGGTCAAGTCATAGTGTACCACAATCCTAATGCTCAAGACTAATATGCAAAAGTCAACAAAAGTCAACTTGACCCAAAATGACTTCTAAAATTTATACGTGTTTATTATATAACTTAACTATAGTCGTTTTATATATTTAAATATATTTATTTGATTTTATAATAATAAAAGTCATTTATTAATAAAAATTTATATTAACGTTTATATATGATAATATATATACTTTTATATATCTTAAGTAGTAAAATTTATAAAGTTCACTTAATATCGTAAAACTATAGTGGTAAGTATTATTAATGTAATTATATTACGCGTGGTGAACAATATCTTTGAATCCCCTATTTATTTGATAAAATAATATTGATCATAATAATAATAAGTAAAAGTTGTATTATTTTGTAATAATAATTATTATTATTCTATAAAAAAATAACAATATTTATATTTACTAAAAATGTTATTATGATAAAATGATAATACTAACATAATAGTAATAATGATATTTTATAATAACAATGATATTTCTATTAAAATAATAACGACGATAGTAATAATAATCATTTTAACAATAATACTAAAATTCAGTTGACTATAACTTCAAATCCGTTCATCGAAACCATTCGATATCTAAATGAAAAGTTCTTAATTTTTCGCTAGCTTTCTAATGACATGCATATCATATACCCTATCTCAGTAGCATATGTATCTAATTCAGGATTCAACAAACCTATCTAAGGACAATATCGAATGTACAAGCATGCATAATCCTATATACTCGAGCACTAGTCAGGGATACACTATTGATATATAAAAGTTAAGTTATGAGTGCTCACGTATCAATATTGAGATTCAATATTTCAGGAAAGTACGTAGACGCAACGGAGATGATAAACACTAGATTGACCTCACGAGCATACCCATGAACCATACCCATCACCTCCAAAGCTATAACCCATAATTTCCTTAGCTTCGACTCATTTAAAAAACTATTTTGAAATCACTCGGACATCACTCCGTCGTAATATTTTATGTATACTAATAATATCTTGAAATAATACAGAGCAAATATATATATATATATATATATATATATATATATATATATATATATATATATATATATATATATATATATATATATATATATATATATATATGTAAATCGATTGAGAGAGTTTAGAGAAATATATTTTCAAGTTTCTATGAAATAATAAAACCTATTGAATTCTATTTATAATAGATTTTTGAATTATTAAAGTGAATTATTAAAGTATGAATTATTAAAGTGAATTATTAAAGTATGAATTATTAAAGTATGAATTATTAAAGTGAATTATTAAAGTATGAATTATTAAAGTGAATTATTAAAGTATGAATTATTAAAGTGAATTATTAAAGTATAAATTATTAAAGTGAATTATTAAAGTTAAAGTAAAGTAAAAGTAAAGTAAAGGTAAAGTTAAAGTATAGTAAAAGTATAAAAACTATATATGTATAATACACGTATAAATATATATAATATTAATTTAAATCGTTATATATATTTAATGAAATAAAATATAAATATCGTTATATTTATTATACTGGTTAAGTAATGGGTTGTCAAAAGTGATTCTAGATATTTATAAAAGTTATATACGTTTTAATAATAAAGTTCTTTTTAAACTGAAAACGTTTTTGTACGTTTAAAAATAGATTAATAGAATATTATGAAAACCAATTCTCCACTAGCTTTTGTCTAACTTTCGTAAATGACACTTTTTATTTTTATTTATAAATAGCTTTACAAATTATTCCGAATATCGTTAAGAGGTATAGATTTTCTCAAATCATAGTGGACCTCTCAACAGAGACTTGTAATCATAATTCAATGTTTCTGATAAATCAATCATTTAATATATATATTTTTAATTTCGTCGATAATCATATTGAAACAAATACGTTCATATAAAGCATTATACGTTTAAATACTTTGTTGACATTTTCAATTTATAACATATACACATATACATACATATTCATATATGTTCATTTAATGGTTTGTGAATCATTGGAATTTGGTCGAGGTTTAAATGAATGTATAAACATAGTTTAAAATCCTTGAGATTTAACTTAACAAACATTGCTTATCGTGTCAGAATAATATAAAGATAAAGTTTAAATTTAGTCGGAAATTTCCGGGTCGTCACACAAATCGAATTTCAAAATCCACTAATGCCATTTTGTTAGAAAACATTCGTTTCAACTATCTGTGAAATCTTAAGCTCCAATTTTATCTTTCGTGTCATAATTTTGAAGTCAAAGTTTAAATATCAAAAGTCAAACGTTTTGCTTCATCTCAAAATTCGGATTCATACTAACAGTTAGGGATCAATTGATGCATCAGATAGATTATAAGGAAGATTTGAAACCATTTTCATTCAGTAAGCTTGGTCTAAAACTTTCTAATTTTTCGAAAGTGGTTTTGAGTTCATAATGGGATGAACGGGTCTGTTGTTGTTTATTTATCTATTTAATTCTGTCATGAATCGTTTTCAAATCACATTATTGTAACTTCTGTTTAATATTAAAACCTAAAACAGGTCAAGAAAATTATTGATAGTAGGTATTGAAGTCTGGTCGAATTTAGTTAAAATTTTTTGAAGAAGATGAACAAACAAAGTTTCGGGTTAAAAGAATTAGAGATTTGATTAAGTCAGATAAACGGAGACAGAGCAATGGTTAGGAGGAGTGTTGTGTGGGCGTGAGGTCTCGGGTTCGAGTCCCTACCTGGGCTGTTTTTCTTAAAACTCTATGAGGTAGTTTATTTGTATTATTTTTATTTTTATTATCATCATTTTTATTATTATTATTATTGATATTATTATTATTATTAGAATTTTAATTATTATTATCATTATAAGATAAATATAATTATTAGTAACATTATTATTAAGAATATTATTATTATCAATTAGTATTATTATCATTGTTATTATTACTAATACTAATGTATGAAATACTATTATTATTATTACTTTAATATTCTTATATGACTACTAATATCAATAAATTTATATTATCATTAATATGGTTAGGACTACTATTATTATTATACGAAAAGTAGTAAAATCTATTATTAGTTTCATTTATAAACATTAGTATTATTAACCTATTTATAACTAATATTATTATTACTAAACTTTTCTTTTAAAAACTATTATTATTATTATTATGGTTATAAATACTATTATTACTAATATCATTATTTTTATCATTAGTGGAATCATAAACACTATTAACATTATCAGTGATATTAAAGTATTATCAATATTATCAATTTTACCATGTCAAATATCATAAAAATATTATTATAATTACTAGTTTTAATAACCAAATGTATATACATAAAAATATAATTGATATACATAACTTAACTATGTTACTACTTTTATTTATTTTAAATATACAAAATGAATACATTTAAGTAAATAATAAAATATATATAAATTATTAATATAAAAATTACATCACTAAAACTAATATATATATATATAATTGTACAATTACGATTATATGTTTTAATGAATATACAAATGATCTAGGTTCGTGAATCCAAGGTCAACCCTTCATTGTTCAATATCGTCATATGTATTTTTACTACAAAATACAATAGGTGAGTTTCATTTGATTCCCTTTTACTCTTTACATTTTTGGGACTGAGAATACATGCAAATGTTTTATTAACTGTTTTACAATAAATATATGCGTGAGTTTCATTTGCTCCCTTTTACTCTTTATATTTTTGGGACTGAGAATACATGCGCAACTTTTATAACTATTTTACGAAATAGACACAAGTACTGAAACTACATTCTATGGCTGGATTATTAAACCGAATATGCCCCTTTTTAGTCTGGTAATCTAAGAATTAGGGAACAGACACCCTAATTGACGCGAACTCTAAAGATAGATCTATCGGGCCCAACAAGCCCCATCCAAAGTACCGGATGCTTTAGTACTTCGAAATTTATATCATGTCCGAAGGAGGATCCCGGAATGATGGGGATATTCTTATATGCATATTGTGAATGTCGGTTACCAGGTGTTCAATCCATATGAATGATATTTTTGTCTCTATGCATGGGACGTATGTTTATGAGAAATGGAAATATAAAATCTTGTGGTCTATTAAAATTATGAAATAATTATTTATGATAAACTAATGAACTCACTAACCTTTTGGTTGACACTTGAAAGCATGTTTATTCTCAGGTACGAAGAAATCTTCCGCTGTGCATTTGCTCATTTTATAGATATTACTTGGAGTCATTCATGACATATTTCAAAAGACGTTGCATTCGAGTCGTCGAGTTCATCAAGATTATTATTAAGTCAATTATAGTTGAATATATTATGAAATGGTATGCATGCCTGTCAACTTTCGATGAAATGAAAGATTGTCTTTTCAAAAACGAATGCAATGTTTGTAAAATGTATCATATAGAGGTCAAGTACCTCGCGATGTAATCAACTGTTGTGAATCGTTTATGATCGATATGGACTTCGTCCGGATGGATTAGGACGGGTCGTTATATATATATATATATATATATATATATATATATATATATATATATATATATATATATATATATATATATATATATATATATAGTGGTAGGATCAAGAGGGAAGGGAAGCGGGGGGAAGCAAAAACTTTTTTTATCTTTTCATTTTTTATAAAAACTTTGTTCACGAACATTATAGATGGGATGAAAATATGAACATTTAACAAAGACACTTTGTGATAAATGTTTTTATTTTGGCGGGAAAACTCTCAAAGAAGTAATATATAATAATTATCGTGTTTTTCGAGCGTATGTTGAGGTTTTAGCTACTGGGGTTTAGATATTAGAGTTTAGATATTAGGGTTTATAGGGTTTAGATATTAGGGTTTAGAATATTTGGGTTTAGGGTTTAGATTTAGGATTTAAATTGAGTTTTTAACACGAACGGTTTAGAGTTTAGGGTTTAGGGTTTAGGTTTAGGGTTTGGTGTTTTAGGTTTATGGAATAAACCCAAAGCACCAAAGTCTAAACACTAAACCCTAAACCCTAAACTCTATACCGGGCTAAGTTTTACTTCACAAAACATGTAAAAAACGTTCATATTCTTCACGAACATTATTATCTTAAATGTTATTTTTGTCGATCATTTTTCCGCCTAAATAATAACATTCATCACGAAGTGACTTTCCTAATGTTCATATTTTTGTGTGATCTTGATGCAGGAAAAAAAAATTCCAAAAAAAAGGAAATTTTTTTTTGCTTCCCCCCGCTTCCACCGATTGGTTACTTCCCCATTGATCCTGCCCATATATATATATATATATATATATATATATATATATATATATATATATATATATATATATATATATATATATATATATATATATAGTAGAGGGATCAAGAACTTTTTTGTGTGAGAACTTGAGAACTCCAAAATACACCAAAATACACTGAAATTCGAGCAAAAAAGTGGCGGACGAGCAAAAAACAAGGAATTCGAGCAAAAATGGGGAAATTCAAAAAAAAGGCAGGCGAACAAAAAAGTGGCGGGCGAACACAAATTGTGAAATTCGAAAAAAAATGTGTTCTACATATTTGAAATTCGGACAAAAAAATGTAGAACACATGATAGTCGAACAAAAATGTGTTCTACATTTTTGAAATTCGAACACAAATTAAAAGGCGGGCGAACAAAAATTGTGAAATTCGAACAAAAATGTGTTTTACATTTTTGAAATTCGAACAAAAATATGTAGAACACATGATAGTTGAACAAAAATGTGTTCTACATTTTTGAAATTCAAATAAAAAAAGGTGGACGAACTAAAAAGTGGCGGGCGAACAAAAATTGTGAAATTCGAACAAAAATGTGTTCTACATTTTTGAAATTCGAACAAAAAAATGTAGAACACATGATAGTCGAACAAAAATGTGTTCTACATTTTTGAAATTCGAACAAATTTTTTTTTTTTTTTGCTCGACTATGAATTTTAGTTCGTCATTGTTTTTGATTTTTGCTCGAATTTCCTTTTTTTGCTCGCCCGCCACTTTTTTTTGCTCGAATTTTAGTGTATTTGGAGTTCCTAGAGTTCTCACACTAAAAACGTTTTCACTGGATCCTCTCCCTATATATATATATATATATATATATATATATATATATATATATATATATATATATATATATATATATATATATATATATATATATATATATATATAAGGTGAAGATCCAGCGCTAAGTGGGTATAAGTGGAATAAGGGGATAAGTGATTTTGTGTTTTTTATATCTCGAGTTCTACAGCTCCGATTTAAAAAAAAAATTGCTGGTATCTATTTTCAGTGTGCAGATTCAGAATTTTTTTCCTTCAACTGGAGCGTTAAGATGCATGTTATTCGCTGTTTTGATGCTGTTTGATGCATGTTAACTGTCATTCATGTAGCAGATGCATCTTAACAAAAAACAAAGAAAAAATGACTTTTGATTAAAAAAAATAGTGTTTAGGGTTAGTAATTAGGGTTTAGTAATTAGGGTTTAAACGAACGGTTTAGAGTTTAGGGTTTAGGGGTTAGGGTTTAGGGTTTAGGGTTGACTGTTTACGGAGTAAACCAGAAAACCCTAAACCCTAAACCTTAACCCCTAAACCCTAAACTCTAAATCGGGCTAAATCCTAAAAAAAAACTCAAAAAAACCCTTAAAAAACGTTAACATGCATCAGGTGCATTTTAAGCTCCTGTTGAAAAAAAAAAAAAACAAAATTTATGAATCTACACAATGTCAGTAGATTATGGAATTTTTTTTTTAAATTGTAGCTTTAATATAAAAGATATAAAAATCTCATTTTACTTATCCCCTTATCCCAAAAATACCACTTATCCCTTGATCTCCCCCTATATATATATATATATATATATATATATATATATATATATATATATATATATATATATATATATATATATATATATATATATATATATATATATATATATATATATATATATATATATGATGTCATCATTTCACTAATTACTTTTTAATTTTTAAAATGATGATGTCATTATTATTTTATATATTAAATCTACTTAATTAAAATATAAAAAAAAATATAAAATAAAAATAAATAATTATACCGATAATATATGCATGCCAATTTTGAAGGCAATAAAGTTTTATGATTTTAAATTATATGTATAAAATAAAAACAAATACAAACCGATAATACCATTTTACTGATTTACATATAAAATTAACTCTAATTAAAAAAAGATACAAAATCAAAACAAATAAATAAATACCGAAAATATATAAATACCCTCATGACTATATATACAAACTTTTTAACAAATTGCACAATCTTTTACAAAACAACACATAAACACATGTAGAAACTTTGAAACATATTGTACAACATTCATATAATAATTGTATTTTAAGTTTTAAAAAATATTAAAAGGCATTTTTTATTATTAATAATAATTATTAAAATTATAAATACTCAATTTTTAAGCAAAAATAATAATTACTATTCATTATTATTCATTATAATACTAATAATAATAATTATATTATATTATTATTATTATTATTATTATTATTATTATTATTATTATTATTATTATCATCATCATCATCATCATCATATTATTATTATTATTATTATTATTATTATTATTATTATTATTATTATTATTATTGTTCAAATATGTGTTGTCTTTACGAAATTAACTGCGTTATATATTTATCCGAACTACATGTCTCAATAAAAGGTTGTAATGTAGGTTTTATGAAAAAGCAAACAGTAATTGTGATGAAAATTGGAAGAGAGTGGTGAGAGAATAAATGTAATTAATTTATTCTGACCAAGCTAAGTAAGTCAATATGTTTGTAAAAATGACAAGTTCTTAGTCTAAATCCGTGGTTGATATTGCACATTTCTCATATATTTATCATGACAATATCCGTCATTTCTAGTCCTTTAGATACGGTTTTGGTTATTATTCGCGATTATTATGAAGATTATGGTTTGAGAGCCGAGAAGTATTTTTTGAAGTATTTTATGAGTTTATGACACGTTTACAGCAGTATATATGTTTATAATTGATTTGGGGCGTGTCCAAGGCAAGTATTCAGCAAAAACGAAGAAGAAATGAAGCCCGGAGGTATACGCGCTGCACATTTATTTGCGCACCACGCGCTATATAGTAAAATGGAACCCGCCAACTTTGTATTTTGTGAAACTATTTTTATATAGAAGTGCACGCCGCACATTTTTTGCGCACCGCGGATAATGGGTAGGCCAACAGTTCAGCTATTTAAGGAAGCAGTTTTTTTAACCTAATCGTTATCTTCCACCCAGCCGATTTTCAGAGCATAAAGGGCGATTTTTAGTGACTTTTGGGGAATTCCAAGGTCACTCTAACGCATCAATCATTCCGCTAACGAGGATCAATCCAAACATCAATCAAGATTCATCGTGTTAGGTTGATTCCTTGTTTATCAACAATGTTTTCTTTATTGATTATATCTTTGATTTCAATTGTTGCCATGATTTTTGGCTTGTATTTTAATGTTTGTCTAGACTAATAAACCTATGTGTTGGATGTGATTTTCAATTAATTGTGGATTATAAGTATTTTGATTTGAAGTTTTGAATACATGAATGCATCTTATGAAACTTGTTATTTTGGATTCAATTGATTATATGTTTGTTTGATAGGACGAGAGTTCATCAATTTAATATATATATTTTCAACTGGTTTGTCTTAATTGGTTGTTTGCTTAATCGGAGACGATAGTAAATTGAATTCAAAAGGCTAGACGATTTAGGTGTAAATCACTAACAACGAGAGTTGGTGTGGTTATTGATTACTACAAGAGTAGAGTCGTAATTTGAACCCGATTATTAATTGAGTCAACTTATCACATCTAGGAGGTCTTAAGTGGCGGGAAATTCCGTGCTGTGTAATCTTAGTTGATGTGTCTGCGTTGGGGAATTCCAGGTGGACCTATTAGGAAACTTACATGCTTTAATCCACAATTCAAGCTTAATCTAATTGCATCCAACACTAGGTGTAAAAGGTCTAGATGAACATTCATTTTCTTATTTGATTTACAACTATCTTATTTTTCCCGTTTGCTTTAAAGCTTACACATAAAATACTAAAAATATTGTTCTTTCTTTTTATTAGTTAAGGTTATTCTTGATTTGGCTAATCGTTAAATAGCCACAAAACCAATTTTCTCGTACTTTCAATTTTAATAGATTAAATTAGTTTATTTTCATTAGTTGCAATTTTAATTATCACGTTTAAACTGTCCTTGGAACGATCTTGGATTTACCAACTTCATACTATTTCATGATCGAGTACACTGCCCGTTAGTGTGTAGTAATCTTTTAAAACGGTATTTCCCGTAATAATTTATAGACGCGATTTTACACATCAAGTTTTTGGCGCCACTGCCGGGGACAGTTGTGTTAAAAATGAAGATTGTCATCTAATTGTTCTTAGTTGAGTCTAATTGTGTTAGATTATTTTTTTTCATAGTCTATTCTTGTTTGAGTCGGTGCGTTAATTAGTTTGTTAGTTGTGTTCTTGCAGTTTATAGGTAATTTATGCTAGATACTCGTTCGTCAAACGCAGACTTATATTTGCCTTTTCCAGAACCAGAAAGAGTTATTTGGATTCGTAATACCGACAAGTCAAACACGCTGGATTCTCATACGGTTATTTCGGATCCATCATCAAGCGACCATGTGGTTAATTTAGCAGGTTTTACTGATTCGGATCTACTTGAAACACAAGAAACATCAGTTGTTCCTCAGACACCAGTGGTACCTAATACTTTAGTTGTACCTAATATTCTGATTATACCAGAGGTTCCTGTAGCTCATCAAATGGCACAACAAGGTCAGAGTACGGCTGAAAGGATGAAGGCCACCCGAGTTGGCCAGGGTAACGCTATCAGAGTTCCAGAAGTTACGCACGATTTTGAAATCAAAGGCTCCATTATTAGTATAATTGGGTTAAAATGTCAGTTTAGAGGGGAACCTCAAGAGGATGCTAATGAGCATCTTCGTATTTTTCTGCAGATTTGTGGGTTGTTCAAGTTCAGTAATGTCCATGATCACGTTATCTACTTAAAGCTTTTCCCGTGGTCATTGAAAGAGGAAGCTAGAGTTTGGTTGGACATGTTGATGGAAAGGTTTTTAAGCAAGTATTTTCCTGCTTCTAAGGCCACTCGACTTCAACAAGAAATTTCTTAGTTCCGTCAAAAGCCTAACGAGACTCTTTATGCTGCTTAAAATCACTTCAGTCGTTTGTTGCGATCTTGCCCTCAACACGGGTTAGATACCTTTGCCAAGGTACAAATTCTTTATAAGGGGTGTACCATCAGTACTCGTGTTACTATTGATCAAGCTGCAGGTGGTAGTCTTATGGACAAAACAAAACAGGAGGCTTACGAGATTATTGAAAAACAAGCTGAATATTCTCATGAGTGGCATGAGGATAATGATTTATCTCATTCTTCCTCTTCAGTCGCAAGCGCCGGTGCCTACGATGATTTTTCTTCTATTAACGCTAAGTTGGAAAAGTTTAGTAGACACTTAGAAAAGATGGACAAAGACATCCATGGTATGAAGGTTGGTTGTGAATTATGTGGTGAGCTTCATTTGGCGAAAGATTGTGATGCGGGGTTAACCATGAATCAAAAGGAAGAAATTACTTTTATCAGTCAACATAACAACAATCAGTTTTAGGGAAGAGCTCAGTTCAACAAAAATTTCAATAATCCTTATAATCCTCAAGGAAATCAGGGTTGGAGGTTTCAACTAAGTTCTAGTGGGGGTTTTCAACCGCAGGCTTCGCGGTATTTCCAAAAGCCCCAAGTTGAAGAGAAGAAGTTCAATCTTGAGGCTATGTTAGAAAAGCTTATGGTGTCTCAAACTCAGCTCGTTACTACTGTTACTCAAACCAATGAGAAGAATGATCAAATGTTTAGAAATCAACAAGCCAATATTCAGAATTTGGAAAAACAGATTGGTCAGCTTACTAATCAAAGGAATGAGAGGAAACCAGGGGATTTACCGAGTAACACGGATACTAACCCGAAGAATGGGCACGTTAATGCTATCACCACTCGTAGTGGTTTAGCATATGATCCACCGAAGAAGCTCGATGAGTATGATTTGTGGGTTTCGCTAGTTAAGGATAGTGAACCGGTTATTGTTAGTTAACCGGAAAGGGAAAAGGAGCCAGAACAGGTGATTGAGAAGGTTATAAAGGTACCGGAAACTGTTGCTGCTAAACTGGTAGTCAAAGAGTATCAACCATCGCTCCCATTCCTGAGGAAGCAGAGATTGGAGAAGCTAGAGGCCGAGAAGTCCAAGTTCATGGACTTGATTAAAAAAGTTAACATAAATATGCCTTTTATTGATGTGATTGCAGGTATGCCAAAGTAAGCAAGGTTTCTTAGGGTTTTGCTCACCAATAGGAAGAAGCTGGAGAACGTGTCTTCAGTAAAGTTGAATGCCGAATGCTCAATGGTAGTTGCAAACAAGCTTCCCGAGAAGCTAGAGGATCCTGAAAGTTTCACCATCCCTTGTTTACTTGGTAACTTAGATTGTATGAGGGCATTGGCGGATTTAGGGGCTAGCATAAATTTAATGCCTTATTCTATTTATTTAAAGCTAGACCCTGGGGAGTTAAAACTTACTCATATGGCTATTCAGCTAGCTGACCGCTCTATTAAATTCCCTCCCGGTAATTATTTCTTCTTCTTTTACTACATGTCAGAAATCTGAGCTTGTAACCATGCTAAAGGCCCATAAATCGGCCAGTGCATGGAAGATTCATGACATCAAGGGTATTAGTCCCTCCTATTGTACCCACAAAATTTTAATGGAGGATAACTCCAAACCTGTGGTGCAACGCCAAAGGAGGTTGAACCCTCATATGCAAGATGTCGTGAAGAAAGAGATCATTAAGCTTCTTGACACATGTCTGATTTTGTGACGACCCGGAAATTTCCGACCAAATTTAAAATTTATCTTTATATAAAATTTATCTTTATATTAAACTTTGTTCATACATTCATTTAACCTTGACCAGACCCTGATGATTCACGAACCATTATAATTGAATAGGAATATATACGTGTATATATATTATAACTTGAAAACATAAACAAGGTATTGGGTATAATACTTTACATGATCGTATTTACCGATGAAATTAAAAGATGATACCAAATAATTGAGTTATCAGATTCATTATGATATGATTTACGTGTCTCTGTTGAGAGGTCCACTTTGATTTAAGAAATCTTTCCACTTTAACAATATTCGGAAAATGATAAGTGATTTACTAGTAAGAACAAATGTGTCTATTATCGAGAATTAGAAAAAGGTTAGTGGAAGACTAAATTACATAATAATCAATTGATTTAGTTTCAAATGTACGAAAACGCTTTATGATATAATAGAACTCGATTATTTAATATGTCTTTGATTAAATAATGTGAGATGCAATATTGTTTGTTAAACATGTAGATAACTTACGACGTGTAATTAAAAATGTGTTTATATTTTGAATTATTTAATAAACGACTATATTTATGTTGTACAATTTTTGGAAGTCATTTTGGTCAAGATGACTTTTTGCATATTAGTCTCGAGCATTAGGATTGTGATACACTACGACTTGACCTAAATTGTTAGACAGTTATTGACCATATATATATATATATATATATATATATATATATATATATATATATATATATATATATATATATATATATATAATTAATATAGGTTCGTGAATTCGAGGCCAACCTTGCACCTGTTCAATGACGTCATATGTATTTTTACTATGAAATACAGTATTGTGAGTTTCATTTGCTCCCTTTTTAAATGCTTTTGCAATATATATTTTTGAGACTGAGAATACATGCGCTTTTATAAATGTTTTACGAAATAGACACAAGTAATCGAAACTACATTATATGGTTGAATGGATCGAAGCCGAATATGCCCCTTTTAGCCTGGTAATCTAAGAATTAGGGAACCGAGCCCCTAATTGACGCGAATCCTAAAGATAGATCTATTGGGCCTAACAAACCCCATCCATTGTTGCGGATGCTTTAGTACTTCGAAATTTATCATGTTCGAAAGGAGTCCCGGAATGATGGGGATATTCTATATGCATCTTGTAAATGTCGATTATCAGGTGTTCAATCCATATGAATTGAAATGTCCCGTTCATATTGATTATAAACGTTCCATATTAATTGATTTCGTCGCGAGGTTTTGACCTCTATATGAGACATTTTTCAAAGACTGCATTCATTTTTAAAACAACCATAACCTTTATTTTATCTATAAAGGTTTAAAAAGCATTACATAGATTATCAAATAATGATAATCTAAAATACACCGTTTACACACGACCATTACATAATGGTTTACAATAAGAATATATTACATCAAAAATAAGTTTCTTGAATGCAGTTTTTACATAATATCATATAAGCATGGACTCCAAATCTTGTCCTTATTTTAGTATGCAACAGTGGAAGCTCTTAATAATCACCTAAGAATAAACATGCTTAAAATGTCAACAAAAATGTTGGTGAATTATAGGTTTAACCTATATATTATCAAATCATAATAATAGACCACAAGATTTCATATTTCAATATACATCCCATACATAGAGATAAAAATCATTCATATGGTGAACACCTGGTAACCGAAATTAACAAGATGCATATAAGAATATCCCCTATCATTCCGGGAAATCCTTCGGACATGATAAAAATGAATTCGAAGTACTAAAGGATCCGGTACTTTGGATGGGGTTCGTTAGGCCAAATAGATCTATCTTTAGGATTCGCGTCAATTAGTAGATCGGTTTACTAATTCTTAAGCTACCAAGCAAAAGGGGCATATTCGGCTTCGATCATTCACCCATATAATGTAGTTTCATTTACTTGTGTCTATTTCGTAAAATATTTATAAAACTGCATGTATTCTCATCCCAAAATATTAGATTTTAAAAGTGGGACTGTAACTCACTTTCACAGATTTTTACTTCGTTGGAAAGTAAGACTTGGCCACTGGTCGATTCACGAACCTATAACAAATATTTACATATATATCAAAGTATGTTCAAAATATATTTACAACATTTTTGATACGTTTTACTGTTTTAAGTTTATTAAGTCAGCTATCCTTGTTAGTAACCTACAACTAGTTGTCCATAATTAGATGTACAGAAATAAATCGATATATATTATCTTGAATCAATCCACGACCCAGTGTATACACGTCTCAGGCTAGATCACAACTTAAACTATATATATTTTTGGAATCAACCTCAACCCTGTATAGCTAACTCCAACATTACTGCATATAGAGTGTCTATGGTTGTTTCAAATAATGTATATAGATGGGTCGATATGATATGTCAAAACATTTGCATATGTGTCTATGGTATCCCAAGATTACATAATATATTAGAATACATGTATAATACAATATAAGTTAGCTAGGATATGATTAATATAGATTTGTTACCAATTTTCACGTAGCTACAACAAGCAAAATTAACCAATCTTGTTTTACCCATAACTTCTTCGTTTTAAATCCGTTTTGAGTGAATCCAATTGCTATGGTTTCATATTGAACTTAAGTTTATGAATCTATACAGAAAAATTATAAGTTTATAGTCGGAATTACAGGTTAAAAGTCGTTTTTGTAAAGGTAGTCATTTCAGTCGAAAGAACGATGTCTAGATGACCATTTTGGAAAACATACTTCCACTTTGAGTTTAACCATGATTTTTGGATATAGTTTCATGTTCATAAGAAAAATCATTTTACCAGAAGAACAACTTTTAAATCAAAATTTATCATAATTTTTAATCAACTAACCCAAAACAGCCCGCGGTGTTACTACAACGGCGTATATCCGGTTTTACGGTGTTTTTCGTGTTTTTCGACTTTAAATCATTAAGTTAGCATATCATATAGATATAGAACATGTGTTTAGTTGATTTTAAAAGTCAAGTTAGAAGGATTAACTTTTGTTTGCGAACAAGTTTAGAATTAACTAAACTATGTTCTAGTGATTTCAAGTTTAAACCTTCGAATAAGGTAGTTTTATATATATGAATCGAATGATGTTATGAACATAATTACTAATTCAAGTTTTGTGGATAAACCTACTGGAAATGAGAAAAATAGATCTAGCTTCAAAGGATCCTTGGATGGCTTGAAAGTTCTTGAAGCAGAATCATGACACGAAAACAAGTTCAAGTAAGATTTCTACTCGAAATAAGATTGTTATAGTTATAGAAATTGAATCAAAGTTTGAATATGAGTATTACCTTGTATTAGAAAGATATCTTACTGTTAATAAGATAGATTTCTTGAAGTTGGATGATCACTTTACAAGATTGGAAGTAAGCTAGCAAACTTGGAAGTATTCTTGATTTTATGAAACTAGAACTTATAGAATTTATGAAGAACACTTAGAACTTGAAGATAGAACTTGAGAGAGATCACTTAGATGAAGAAAATTGAAGAATGAAAGTGTTTGTAGGTGTTTTTGGTCGTTGGTATATGGATTAGATATAAAGGATGTGTAATTTTGTTTTCATGTAAATAAGTCATGAATGATTACTCATATTTTTGTAATTTTATGAGATATTTCATTCTAGTTGCCAAATGATGGTTCCCATATGTGTTAGGTGACTCACATGGGCTGCTAAGAGCTGATCATTGGAGTGTATATACCAATAGTACATACATCTAAAAGCTGTGTATTGTACGAGTACGAATACGGGTGCATACGAGTAGAATTGTTGATGAAACTGAACGAGGATGTAATTGTAAGCATTTTTGTTAAGTAGAAGTATTTTGATAAGTGTCTTGAAGTCTTTCAAAAGTGTATGAATACATATTAAAACACTACATGTATATACATTTTAACTGAGTCGTTAAGTCATCGTTAGTCGTTACATGTAAATGTTGATTTGAAACCTTTAAGTTAATGATCTTGTTAAATGTTGTTAACCCAATGTTTATTATATCTAATGAGATGTTAAATTATTATATTATCATGATATTATGATATATTAATATATCTTAATATGATATATATACATTTAAATGTCGTTACAACGATAATCGTTACATATATGTCTCGTTTCGAAATCCTTAAGTTAGTAGTCTTGTTTTTACATATGTAGTTCATTGTTAATATACATAATGAAATGTTTAATTATCATTTATCATGATTAAACATAGTGTAACAATATCTTAATATGATTCATATGTAATTAGTAAGACGTTGTTATAACGATAATTGTTATATATATCGTTTCGAGTTTCTTAATTCAATAAACACAATTTTATGTATATAACTCATTGTTAAAATACCTAATGAGATACTTACTTATCATAATATAATGTTAAATATATATAATCATATATATGTCATCATATAGTTTTTACAAGTTTTAACGTTCGTAAATCACCGGTCAACTTGGGAGGTCAATTGTCTATATGAAACCTATTTCAATTAATCAAGTCTTAACAAATTTGATTGCTTAACATGTTGGAAACACTTAATCATGTAAATATCAATTTCATTTAATATATATAAACATGGAAAATTCGGGTCACTACAGTACCCGTTAAATAAATTTCGTCCCGAAATTTTAAGCAGTTGGAGGTGTTGACGTATCTTCTGGAAATAAGTGCGGGTATTTCTTCTTCATCTGATCTTCTCATTCCTAGGTGAACTCGAGTCCTCTACGAGCATTCCATCGAACCTTAACAATTGGTATCTTATTTTGTTTAAGTCTTTTAACCTCACGATCCATTATTTCAACGGGTTCTTCGATGAATTGAAGTTTTTCGTTGATTTGGATTTCGTCTAACGGAATAGTGAGATCTTCTTTAGCAAAACATTTCTTCAAATTCGAGACGTGGAAAGTGTTATGTACAGCCACAAGTTGTTGAGGTAACTCAAGTCGGTAAGCTACTGGTCTGACACGATCAATAATCTTGAATGGTCCAATATACCTTGGATTTAATTTCCCTCGTTTACCAAATCGAACAACGCCTTTCCATGGTGCAACCTTAAGCATGACCATCTCTCCAATTTCAAATTCTATATCTTTTCTTTTAATGTCGGCGTAGCTCTTTTGTCGACTTTGGACGGTCTTCAACCGTTGTTGAATTTGGATGATCTTCTCGGTAGTTTCTTGTATTATCTCCGGACCCGTAATCTGTCTAACGGTAGATGTCGATCCCAACTGTTTCCGAAATCAATAATACATGCTCGTAGCATGTCTTCAAGTGTTTGTATCGTCCTTTCGCCCTGCCCATTAGTTTGTGGATGATAGGCAGTACTCATGTCTAGACGAGTTCCTAATGCTTCCTGTAATGTCTGCCATGTAACATCCTGTTTTCCCGTACGTATCGAAAGGTACTTATTTAATCATTTGTACGTATATAACTCGTTAGCTTATGCATAAATGTATGAATATATGTGTAGATATATATATATATATATATATATATATATATATATATATATATATATATATATATATATATATATATATATATATATATATATATATATATATATATATATATATATATACATACACATGTGTATACTTGATAATGTGTGCATGTATAAGTTTAAACATAGGTTTGGTTAGCGTTAAGTCTTATGAGACTATTGTTGAAGGCTAGGTGAATATAGGAAGCGAGTTTGGAATGTACAAATTAAATAAAATCAAAAATTGTTTAAGTTGGTCGAGCTGTCCAGATACAGCCTTAGGCCTCGCCGCGACAATTGGGTCCGCGCCGCGGCATATCAAGCAAATATGGATAAGAAGTTGGGTTAAAACGGGTTGTTTTTCCTTCGATACGTCGCGCCGCGACATTTGGGCCGCGACGCGGCAAATCTGCTGGACAGATTCCGGTTTTAGCTCAAATTAAATGACTTTAAGGGGCAAATTGGTAATTTGGCGTATAAATCTGATGGGAGCATTAAATCCCAACCACTTATCCATTTCATTTAATTTATTTTCTCTTTTCTTCCCAATTTCTCTCCCAAAACTTAAAACCCATTTGGATTAAAAGTGAGATTTGAGAGTGAAGGATTGAGGGTTGATCTGTGGAGCAAGAATTAAAGTTGTTCCTTGTATCTCTAGCTACGCGTTGATAGTCTCGGTAAGTTCTAACTCTAAGTTTTGAGTTTTAATTGGTTAATGGCTAGGGTTTTGGTTACTAGAGATTTGTAAGACCCATTTGGTGGTAAAACGGGTGAGTTTGGGTTATGTTGTTGTAATGAAACCCTAATAGCCACAATCTAGGGTTTTGGCCTTGTGATTTGAGATTGTAAGTGTCAATTGATGTTGTTAGTCAGTAATGCACTTTAAGATTTATGAAAGAAGTGTTAATGAGTAAGTTTGACTTGATTGTGAGTCTAAGTATTATAAAATGGGTCAAAATGTACTAGTTGACCTAATTAGATGAAATGGGTATGGATTACCCTAAGTTTTGTGTTAATTGAAGTTAATAGACTTTAATTCACTAGTCTTAGTGATTAAAGTCGAGTCTTGGCCATTTATGGGCGGTTGTGAGTGTTGAGTCATTTAATGCAAATTGGGTCATTAAATGCTCAAGTGGGAGTATTGTGGTTAATCCCACTAGTTGTGAAATTGAATGTGCACTTAATGATTTAGGTACATTGCGTTGAAGCTCGGAAGTGCTAAATCATCATCCTTGTGACAAGGTGAGTGGAATAATTATACGTTCATGTATATGGCGTGTTTATTTGTGAATGTTATGGTATGAACCATGTGCCGGTAGTGCCATAACATGTATGTGACGGATATAGGATGTGAACCATGTGTCGGTAGCATCGAGTGTGAACCACGTGCCGGTAGCACTATAAAATGAGGCGTGAACCACGTGTCGGTAGCGTCAAAGTGTGAACCATGTGCCGGTAGCACTATAAAAGAGTGAGACTCAAATGCGTATGGTGTGAACCACGTGCCGGTAGCACCATAGCTAATGGTTAACCATATTGTGTTGTGATCGTTTAGCATTATATATATATATATATATATATATATATATATATATATATATATATATATATATATATATATATATATATATATATATATAGGTGTTGAGTATATGCTAATGAGATTTGGTGTCAATGTACGACTTGTTGGTATTTCAGGTATGATTGACTTGCTATGTGAGTTACATGTTCGTGCGAGGTTTTTGGTATTTGTGATTGCAAATAGATGGGTTATATATATGTATGTATAACTATTGCATTCACTAAGCATTGCTTACCCTCTCGTTGTTTACCATTTTTATAGGTTCCAGCTTGGACAAGGGTAAGGGCATACGGTTGGATTAGTTGTCTCCCGTTTGTATTGACAGGGGTGCTTTTTGGATAGCTTTTGAAGTGGCCTAACGTTTTGGGTAGTTTAGCCCCAAACCATGCTCGAATGTCGTTTGGATTATAAACTATCATTGTAGTCGGTCAAACTTGTATTAAACTTAATTACTAGCCTTTGTGCCTTTGGTAAACATTTAAATTGTTGTACGTTTAAATAGAACTTGTGGAATGGTTTACATATTTAATTGGCGTAAATGTGTATTGTATATAAAAAAAATTTTATCGTATGGAATACGGGTTGGGTTGTTTCATGCCAGAATCTTGAAATAAATCTGCCATCCCTATCAGAGATAATAGAGATTGGTATTCCATGTCTGGAGATGACTTCCTTCAAATACAGTCGTGCTAACTTCTCCATCTTGTCATCTTCTCTTATTGGCAAGAAGTGTGCTGATTTGGTGAGACGATCAACTATTACCCAAATAGTATCAAAACCACTTGCAGTCCTTGGCAATTTAGTGATGAAATCCATGGTAATGTTTTCCCATTTCCATTCCGGGATTTCGGATTGTTGAAGTATACCTGATGGTTTCTGATGCTCCGCTTTGACTTTAGAACACATCAAACATTCCCCTACGTATTTAGCAACATCGGCTTTCATACCTGGCTACCAAAAATGTTTCTTGAGATCCTTGTACATCTTCCCCATTCCAGGATGTATTGAGTATCTGATTTTATGAGCTTCTCTAAGTACCATTTCTGTCATATCTCCAAATTTTGGTACCCAAATTCTTTCAGCCCTATACCGGGTTCCATCTTCCCGAATATTAAGATGCTTCTCCGATCCTTTGGGTATTTCATCCTTTAAATTTCCCTCTTTTAAAACTCATTGTCGCGCCTCCTTTATTTGAGTAGTAAGGTTAGTGTGAATTATTATATTCATAGCTTTTACTCGAATGGGTTCTCTGTCCTTTCTGCTCAAGGCGTCGACTACCACATTTGCCTTCCCCGGGTGGTAACGAATCTCAAAGTCGAAATCATTCAACAATTCAATCCACCTACGCTGCCTCATATTCAGTTGTTTCTGATTAAATATGTGTTGAAGACTTTTGTGGTCGGTATATATAATACTTTTGACCCCATATAAGTAGTGCCTCCAAGTCTTTAATGCAAAAACAACCGCGCCTAATTCCAAATCATGCGTCGTATAATTCTGTTCGTGAATCTTCAATTGTCTAGACGCATAAGCAATTACTTTCGTTCGTTGCATTAATACACAACCGAGACCTTGCTTTGAGGCGTCACAATATATCACAAAATCATCATTCCCTTCAGTTAATGACAATATAGGTGCCGTAGTTAACTTTTTCTTTAACAATTGAAACACTTTCTCTTGTACATCTTTCCATTCAAATTTCTTCCCTTTATGCATTAATGCAGTCAAGGGTTTTGCTATTCTGGAAAAGTCTTGGATGAACCTTCTGTAGTAACCAGCTAGTCCTAAAAACTGGCGTATGTGTTTTGGGGTTTTCGGGGTTTCCCACTTTTCAACGGTTTCAATATTTGCTGGATCCACCTGAATACCTTCTTTGTTCACTATGTGACCGAGGAATTGAACTTCTTCCAACTAAAATGCACACTTTGAAAACTTAGCGTACAGTTTTTCTTTTCTCATCAACTCTAGCACTTTTCTCAAATGTTCTTCGTGCTCTTGATCATTCTTTGAGTAAATAAGTATGTCATCGATGAAAACAATGACAAACTTGTCAAGATATGGCCCACACACTCGGTTCATGAGGTCCATGAACACAGCTAGTGTGTTAGTCAATCCAAACAGCATAACCATAAACTCGTAATGACCGTAACGCGTCCTAAAAGCAGTCTTTGGAATATCATCCTCCTTCACCCGCATTTGATGATATCCAGAATGTAAATCGATCTTCGAATAAACAGACGAGCCTTGTAGTTGATCAAATAAGTCGTCGATTCTTGGTAGTGGGTAGCGGTTCTTGATGGTAAGTTTGTTCAACTCTTGGTAGTCGATACACAACCTGAATGTACCATTTTTCTTCTTGACAAACAAAACAGGAGCTCCCCATGGTGATGTGCTTGGTCGAATGAAACCACGCTCTAAAAGTTCCTGTAACTGACTTTGTAATTCTTTGATTTTGCTGGGTGCGAGTCTGTATGGAGCACGAGCTATTGGTGCAGCTCCTGGTACAAGGTCTAATTGAAATTCAATGGATTGATGTGGGGGTAATCCCGGTAATTCTTTCGGAAATACATCGGGAAATTCTTTTGCGACGGGAACATCACCGATGTTCTTTTCTTCAGGTTTAACTTCCTCGATGTGTGCTAGAATGACGTAACAACATTTTCTTATTAGTTTTTGAGCCTTCAAACTACTAATAAAATTTAATTTCGTGTTGTTCTTTTCTCCGTACACCATTAAAGGTTTTCCTTTTTTACGCATAATGCGAATCGCATTTTTGTAATAAACGACCTCTGCTCTCACCTTTTTCAACCAGTCCATGCCAATTATTACATTAAAACTCCCTAACTCGAATGGTATTAAATCAATTTTAAACGTTTCATCCCTTAGTTTAATTTCTCTCTCCCGACATATATTATCTGCTGAAATTAATTTACCGTTTGCTAATTCGAGTAAAAATTTAATATCCAAAGGCGTCAATGAGCAACTTAAATTAGCACAAAATTCTCTACTCATATAGCTTCTATCCGCACCCAAATCAAATAAAACATAAGCAGATTTATCGTCAATAAGAAACGTACCCGTAACAAGCTCCGGGTCTTTCTGTGCTTCTGCCGCATTAATATTGAAAACTCTTCCACGGCTCTGCCCATTAGTATTCCCCTAATTCGGGCAATTTCTAATAATGTGGCCCGATTTTCCACATTTATAACAAACATCGTTGGTATTACTTGCTCCGACACTATTCATTTCGGCATTACTTGTTCCGACATTATTTGTTCCTTTAGTTCTGTTAAACTTTGGTCCGTAGACCTCACACTTTGTCGCGCTATGACCATTTCTTTTACACCTGTTGCAAAATGTCATGCAAAACCCCTGATGATTTTCTTCACACCTATGACATGGCTGTTTTTGGTTTTTATTGCCGTTGTTGTTATTGAGGTTGTTGTTGGGATTGTTATTGTTGTTGAAATGGTTGTTGTAGTTGTTGTTGGTGGTGGGATGTTTGTTGTAGTTATTGTTAGGATTGCGGTTATTGTTGCGATTGTTGTTGCGGTTGTTGGGATAGTTATTGCGATTGTGGTTGTAATTGTTGTTGTTGTACTGGTGACTCTTGTCACTGTTTTCCTCCCACTTCCTCTTGAGTTGTTTCATGTTGGCTTCTTCGGCCGCCTGCTCTTTAATTCTTCCCTCAATATGATTTATGAATTTATGAGCCATTCGACTTGCCTTCTTTATAGAAGCGGGCTCGTGTGAACTCATATCTTCTTGAATCCTTACTGGTAACCCTTTTACAAACGTGTCGATCTTCTCTTCTTCATCTTCGAATGCTCCCGGACACAATAGGCACAACTCTGTGAATCGTCATTCATATGTGGTAACGTCGAACCCTTGTGTTCGTAACTCTCTAAGTTCTGCCTTGAGTTTATTGACTTCGTTTCTAGGACGGTACTGCCCGTTCATCAATTTCTTGAATGCCGACCACGGTAGTGCGTAAGCAGCATTTTGTCTTACCTGTTCAAGATAGGTGTTCCACCACGTTAACGTAGTACCTGTGAAGGTATGCGTAGCGTACTTAACTTTATCCTCTTCAGTACACTTACTTATGGCAAACACCGATTCGACTTTCTCGGTCCACCGTTTCAATCCAATTGGTCCTTCGGTTCCATCAAATTCCAAAGGTTTGCAGGCAGTGAATTCTTTGTAGGAGCATCCTACACGATTTCTTGCGCTGTTAGCTGCATTGCTCGATTCAGAGTTATTGTTGGTATGTAGCGCAGCCAGTACTGCGGCTATGTTTGCAGCAAGAAAGGTACGAAATTCCTCTTCGCTCATATTCATGGTGTGTCGAGTAGTCAGTGCCATTTCCTTTAAAATAGCCAACTGAATCGAGTTAATCATACAGAATATTAAGAGTAGTGAATAGTATTTCGTAGCATAATATGAACTCAATTATAAAAGCTTTTTCTTCATATTAGCGTTTTATAAGTTTAAATTCGAGTACTACCTACCCGTTAAGTTCATACTTAGTAGCTAATATACAATTCAACTGCTACAATTCCATATGAAAATCTGATTATAATAATATATCACATATAAATATTCTTCAAACTTACAATATCGCTATATTACATATAACATGAAATATAGTACACTTTGATACAGGACAGTTTTGAAGATAAATCTAGTTAATACGCAAGTTATTCAGCAAAGGAAATAAACACACGCAATTCATAAGTCCAGAAAGAAGTCATGCATTCTGGTTTTACTAAGACGACTTCCATCCTTGGTCTTGTGGAAAATAACCGTTATGACCATTGGTTAGGCAGCATGTTGTAATGTCGTCAAAAGGACGAGGGTTTCGTAATGTCCAACAGCCCCGTAATAATCTAAAAACCTTGTTTCTCACCCCAATTACTGAATCCGTCACTTGTGAGAAGGTTTTATTTAAAAGTTGCAATCCAATGTTCTTTTTCTCACTTTGGTAAGAAGCGAACATCACTAACCCGTAAGCATAACATGCTTCTTTATGTTGCATGTTAGAAGCTCTTTCTAATTCACGAAATCCTATGTTGGGATATGTTGAGTCAAAATAGGTTCTTAACCCGTAGCGTAAAATTGCATTTGGGTTCCCCGCATTTAATGCTTTAAAGAAAACACGGCGTAACTTACGGTCTCCCCAATATGATATACCCCACCTATCAAAGGAAAGCCTTTTATAAACTAAGGCATTTCTGGAAAGTCTTTCAAATGTTTGACAAGTTAATTTCGCCATAACTATATGTGCTGATGAATTCTGACCGACTCTAGACAAGATTTCCTAAATCATATCCTCTGGTAGGTCTTCTAAAATATTCGGTTGTCTACCCTTAACGTCCATTTTGTTTTTATACTGTAAAATAGACAAGGATTAGATTCGTAAAAGATAATTAACAAACAATACAAGCAATTTTTACATAGAACATAAAAGTACAAGCACACTACAATACATATAATACACAACATGATTACAACCTTCTAATCTGAATCACTGGTTTCTTCTTCTTCAGACTTGGTTCGTTTTCCTAATTTTCTAGGAATATATGATGTTCCTCTAATACGAGCCGTCGTTTTCCATAATGGTTTAGAAAAACCTGGTGGTTTAGAGGTTCCCGGGTCATTGTTACATTTTAGGAAATACGGATGTTGTCGATACATATAAAGTTCATCGGGGTTGGAATCGGGTTTCTCTATTTTTATACCTTTTCCCTTATTATTTTCTTTTGCTTTATTAAATTGGGTCGAGGTAATTTCTATAACATCATCAGAATCCTCATCGGGGTTCGATTCATCGGAAAATTGGTAATCTTCCCAATATTTTGCTTCCTCGGTGGAAACACCATTGACCATTATTAACTTTGGTCCGTTGGTTGAGGATTTTCGTTTATTTAATCGATTTACTATAGGTATCAATATTTCTTCCTCCGAAACCTCTTCTTCTTCTGGTTCCTCCTCTTCCGATTCATCCTCTTCTAGTTCCTCTTCTTCCGGTTCCTCCTCTTCCGGTTCCTCCTCGGGAATTTGTGAATCTTCCCAAAATATATTCGACCCTTCATTATTATTAGGTGAATCAATGGGATTTGTACTAGAGGTAGACATCTATCACACAATATCAAACACGTTAAGAGATTAATATATATCACATATTATTTACATGTTAATAATATATAGTTTCCAACAAAAAAAATGTTAAGCAATCGTTTTTGAAGAAAAACACGGTCGAAGTCCAGACTCACTAATGCATCCTAATAAACTCGGTAAGACACACTAATGCAATTTTCTGGTTCTCTAAGACGAATGCTCGGATACAAACTGAAATGTCCCGTTCATATTGATTATAAACGTTCCATATTAATTGATTTCGTCGCGAGGTTTTGACCTCTATATGAGACGTGTTTCAAAGACTGCATTCATTTTTAAAACAACCATAACCTTTATTTTATCTATAAAGGTTTAAAAAGCATTACGTAGATTATCAAATAATGATAATCTAAAATATACCGTTTACACACGACCATTACATAATAGTTTACAATAAGAATATATTACATCAAAAATAAGTTTCTTGAATGCAGTTTTTACATAATATCATACAAGCATGGACTCCAAATCTTGTCCTTATTTTAGTATGCAACATCGGAAGCTCTTAAAAATCACCTGAGAATAAACATGCTTAAAACGTCAACAAAAATGTTGGTGAGTTATAGGTTTAACCTATATATTATCAAATCATAATAATAGACCACAAGATTTCATATTTCAATATACATCCCATACATAGAGATAAAAATCATTCATATGGTGAACACTTGGTAAGCGACATTAACAAGATGCATATAAGAATATCCCCTATCATTCCGGGAAATTCTTCGGACATGATAAAAAAGAATTCGAAGTACTAAAGCATCCGGTACTTTGGATGGGGTTCGTTAGGCCCAATAGATCTATCTTTAGGATTCGCGTCAATTAGTAGATCAGTTTACTAATTCTTAGGCTACCAAGCAAAAGGGGCATATTCGGCTTCGATCATTCACCCATATAATGTAGTTTCATTTACTTTTATATATTTCGTAAAACATTTATAAAACTGCATGTATTCTCATCCCAAAATATTAGATTTTAAAAGTGGAACTATAACTCACTTTCACAGATTTTTACTTCGTTGGAAAGTAAGACTTGGCCACTGGTCGATTCACGAATCTATAACAAATATGTACATATATATCAAACTATGTTCAAAATATATTTACAACATTTTTAATACGTTTTACTATTTTAAGTTTATTAAGTCAGCTGTCCTTGTTAGTAACCTACAACTAGTTGTCCATAATTAGATGTACAGAAATAAATCGATATATATTATCTTGAATCAATCCACGACCCAGTATATACACGTCTCAGGCTAGATCACAACTCAAACTATATATATTTTTGGAATCAACCTCAACCCTGTATACCTAACTCCAACATTACTGCATATAGAGTGTCTATGGTTGTTCCAAATAATGTATATAGATGGGTCGATATGATATGTCAAAACATTTGCAAACATGTCTATGGTATCCCAAGATTACATAATATATTATAATACATGTATAATACAATATAAGTTAGCTAGGATATGATTAATAAAGATTTGTTACCAATTTTCACGTAGCTACAACAAGCAAAAATAACCAATCTTGTTTTACCCATAACTTCTTCGTTTTAAATCCGTTTTGAGTGAATCCAATTGCTATGGTTTCATATTGAACTTAAGTTTATGAATCTATACAGAAAATTATAAGTTTATAGTTGGAATTACAGGTTACAAGTTGTTTTTGTAAAGGTAGTCATTTCAGTCGAAAGAACGACGTCTAGATGACCATTTTGGAAAACATACTTCCACTTTGAGTTTAACCATGATTTTTGGATATAGTTTCATGTTCATAAGAATAATCATTTTCCCAGAAGAATAACTTTTAAATCAAAATTTATCATAGTGTTTAATTAACTAACCCAAAACAGCCCGCAGTGCTACTACAACGGCGTATATCCGGTTTTACGGTGTTTTTCGTGTTCTCCGGTTTTAAATCATTAAGTTAGCATATCATATAGATATATAACATGTGTTTAGTTAATTTTAAAAGTCAAGTTAGAAGGATTAACTTTTTTTTGCGAACAAGTTTAGAATTAACTAAACTATGTTCTAGTGATTTCAAGTTTAAACCTTCGAATAAGGTAGTTTTATATATATGAATCGAATGATGTTATGAACATCATTACTACCTCAGGTTTTGTGGATAAACCTACTGGAAATGAGAAAAATAGATCTAGCTTCAAAGGATCCTTGGATGGCTTGAAAGTTCTTGAAGCAGAATCATGACACGAAAACAAGTTCAAGTAAGATTTCTACTCGAAATAAGATTGTTATAGTTATAAAAATTGAATCAAAGATTGAGTATGAGTATTACCTTGTATTAGAAAGATATCTTACTGTAAATAAGAAAGATTTCTTGAAGTTGGATGATCACTTTACAAGATTGGAAGTAAGCTAGCAAACTTGGAAGTATTCTTAATTTTATGTAACTAGAACTTATAGAATTTATGAAGAACACTTAGAACTTGAAGATAGAACTTGAGAGAGATCACTTAGATGAAGAAAATTGAAGAATGAAAGTGTTTGTAGGTGTTTTTGGTCGTTGGTATATGGATTAGATATAAAGGATGTGTAATTTTGTTTTCATGTAAATAAGTCATGAATGATTACTCATATTTTTGTAATTTTATGAGATATTTCATGCTAGTTGCCAAATGATGGTTCCCACATGTGTTAGGTGACTCACATGGGCTGCTAAGAACTAATTATTGGAGTGTATATACCAATAGTACATACATCTAAAAGCTGTGTATTGTACGAGTACGAATACGGGTGCATATGAGTAGAATTGTTGATGAAACTGAACGAGGATGTAATTGTAAGCATTTTTGTTAAGTAGAAGTATTTTGATAAGTGTCTTGAAGTCTTTAAAAAGTGTATGAATACATATTAAAAAACTACATGTATATACATTTTAACTGAGTCGTTAAGTTATCGTTAGTCGTTACATGTAAATGTTGATTTGAAACCTTTAAGTTAACGATCTTGTTAAATGTTGTTAACCCAATGTTTATTATATATAATGAGATGTTAAATTATTATATTATCATGATATTATGATATATTAATATATCTTAATTGATATATATACATTTAAATGTCGTTACAACGATAATCGTTACATATATGTCTCGTTTCGAAATCCTTAAGTTAGTAGTCTTGTTTTTACATATGTAGTTCATTGTTAATATACATAATGACATGTTTACTTATCATTTATCATGATTAAACATAGTGTAACAATATCTTAATATGATTCATATGTAATTAGTAAGACGTTGTTATAACGATAATCGTTATATATATCGTTTCGAGTTTCTTAATTCAATAAACACAATTTTATGTATATAACTCATTGTTAAAATACCTAATGAGATACTTACTTATCATAATATCATGTTAACTATATATATAATCATATATATGTCATCATATAGTTTTTACAAGTTTTAACGTTCGTGAATCACCGGTCAACTTGGGAGGTCAATTGTCTATATGAAACCTATTTCAATTAATCAAGTCTTAACAAGTTTGATTGCTTAACATGTTGGAAACACTTAATCATGTAAATATCAATTTCATTTAATATATATAAATATAGAAAATTCGGGTCACTACATGAATGATATTTTTGTCTCTATGCATGGGACGTATATTTATGAGAAATGGAAATGAAAATCTTGTGATATATTAAAATGATGAAAATGATCGATTATGATAAACTAATGAACTCACCAACCTTTTGGTTGACACTTTAAAGCATGTTTATTCTCAGGATTGAAAGAAATCTTCCGCTGTGCATTTGCTCATTTTAAAGATATTACTTGGAATCAATCATGGCATATTTCAAAAGACGTTGCATTTAAGTTGTTGAGTTCAGTAAAGATTATGATTAAGTAAATGACAGATTAGATCATTTATAGTTGGATATTATGAAATGGTATGCATGCCTGTCAACTTTCGATGTAATGAAAGTTTGTCTTTTAAAACAAATGCAATGTTTGTAAAATGTATCATATAGAGGTCAAATACCTCGCAATGTAATCATATGTTATTGTATTAGTTCTTATGGATTAGGACGGGTCTTTACATGTGGTATCAGAGTGGTGGTATTAGCGAACCAGGTCTGCATTAGTGTGCCTAACTGATAGTCGTTAGGATGCATTAGTGAGTCTGGACTTCGACCTTAGCTGCATGTCAAAAGTTTTGCTTATCATTTTCTGTCGGAAATTACCTGCTTATCACTCTTAGTCTAGACACATCTTACTGCATTGATTGCATGA
Organism: Rutidosis leptorrhynchoides; assembly: GCF_046630445.1. Taxonomy (NCBI): domain Eukaryota; kingdom Viridiplantae; phylum Streptophyta; class Magnoliopsida; order Asterales; family Asteraceae; genus Rutidosis; species Rutidosis leptorrhynchoides. The sequence goes on from NC_092335.1 coordinate 504,817,074, forward strand.
ATAGTGTATAGACAAAATTCATATCTTAGCGTATCTGCTAATATCTTAGCGTATCTGTTATTGTAAACTTTGCCTAGCATATTCCATAAATCCCTCCGTAATCTACGAAATCTTTTGTTCTATATACATATAGATATTCTATGTAATTAGAATACCATCCGATAACCAGAAATCATTTCATATCGAAAAATCCTTTATTCAATCGTACGAAATGGAACTCTTCACTAGTTCAAGTCCCTCGAATTCCGAAATGGAATCCCACTCAAGCTCCGAAAGCAGTGTGACTGGAATGGATCAACCAAGCAGCCATCATCTATTTTGGATGAATTGAGGATGGGTTCGTAGCCTTCTCAATCATTGGAGACAAGAAGAAGGTGATCCCTTCCATCCACCACATAGCCCTCTTGGCGATGAACCTGAAGCACTTACCGGCGAACCTATTCGATACACCATTTTCTCTTTCATTTCCAGAGTGTCTCGTCACGACTACATATTATCTCAAATTCTAAATCTTATTCATCCACTCGTCCGAACCGCCAATCATCCCGGTGTACTAGCAGAAGTTAACGAGCTTCGCGCTCGAGTAGTGGCTTTGGAGAATATGGTGCAAATGTTACAAGCATCAACAGCACCACCGGCACCAACAGTACCATCACCACCACCAACAACAACATCCGCATCCCACACCTCAATGTCACAATCTGTACCTCGAGCATCAACATCATACGTACCGTAAACACCAAGGAATACCAACAACAACAACAAACGATGAAGTACTGATTCATAACTTCATTAAGGGAATATTCTGCAGAGAATATGTAGTTTCTAAAAGTTTTAGAGATTATTTATTCTAGTTCTAATTGTAAACCAGAGGAGTGGGCGAACAAAAATGATGAAATGAAACCCTGATCGAAATGGTGCACGATTTACAAGCTAGACTTGTTTTACCAGCAGCATCAACAGTACTGTCAGCATCACCAGCACCATCAATGTCGTCAGCATCGTCAACACCAACATCATCTACAATATCACAAGCTCCGTCAACTCTATAATCACCACGGATATCATCACAAATCAACAACAAGTATGTCATATCAACGAGTTATGAAGTATTAACTCATTTCCACTGAAAGATTTATATGTATATCATATATATATAAATTTTGAAACCATAATAAATCTTTTCGTACTAAGCTATTACGTGTGAATCTTAACTACTCGGTTAATTCATATTATCGATATGCTATGATGTACATCCTTCGTTAATGACTTAATCATCGTTAATCACAACCTCTGTTTAAACTCAATGAATTTCATTTCATAATAATCCAAGTGTATTAATCAATTACAAGTTTGATTTTACACTTTCATTTTTTGATGTACTCGAAACTTTTCAGATAACATCATTTGTACCTTGCGAAGTTCACAAGAATTCCACGAACACCAACATCATGCATCAACTAATAACGAAGTATTGATTCACAATTTCAATTACATTGAAGAAATACTTCGTAAAAGTTATGTAATTTCTAAACTTTTAGGGATTATTCAATTCTAGTTTCAACCGTAAATCAAATGAGTTTAATTTAATATTAACTCATTAAATCTATGTTACATATGAAGAAAATATACACCTATATATTTTCATAAAGACTGTAATAAAAATTTTTGTACAAAATATTAACTGTGAATTTTTTTAACGGGTAGGTAATACCCGAGAGATATATATAAATTCACAATTAATATATTACATCATTCAAATCTGATTCCGCAATCATCGACTATACTCACTACTTTCAGAACAATATACAACCATTCTCATAAAAAATTGATTACATATTCTGATTTTGACGAATCAAAATCCAAGTCAAGATTTAACAGAAGACATCACTCTTAGATTCTTACATCTTTCATAGCTATACTTTGACTTCAAAACTATGATAGAACAACATTTCTATTCATAAAATACTTGTATCATTCAAACTCCTATACCATCGTATGATTACAAACTGTGTTTAAACCCTTCGAAATTCCCAAAGACACTTCCAATAAATAACAATCGATATGATGATCCAACCACATGTTACCCACATTTATGTACCTGAAAAACTCTTGAAACCAAAGTAAAAGTTTAAACACGTATCCGCGTCAAATTCTTTGGCATTTATTAGCTAAAATGACTTTTCAATTCCTTTCCAAAGTAGTCAGTATTGTCACAGCTCCAGCAAGACAACTTTGACTTCCCAGTCGAAACAACCTTATTATAACCTTGATATATACATTTCCTTTCGTCATCATTACCGGGGAACCGTTTATGTTCCACCACATTAGCAATAAACTTACCAACAACTCCAATGATCTTTGACTCTCCGAAAAATCATTATAATTATCGAAACCCCATCATTTACTCATCCTCACCCTATAACAAGAATTGCCATACAAATTATTGAGAATCAGCAATCAGTATTTTGAAACCTCGCAGCATATCTACATCAACAATTACGTATACATATAATGTCTACCTGCAAGACTTACATACTTTGAATGTGAAGTTTCTGAAAAACACCTTGAACTGTGAACTAGTTCTCGAAATGCTGATGAAGCAGCAAAAACTATAAACGACCTTAACAGTAAAAAGTTTGATGATAAAGAATAGTGTATTGGCAAAGCTCAGAGAAATTTTGGAACTGGAAAACGGATTGAGCAAAGTATGAAGGAGGCTGTGGACAAATCACAAAGGCTGAACCTGCCTTCAAAGAATCCTAATGATTCAATGCCTGCTGAAGTCTTTAGTGAATACGTTGCTCCTTACTCTAAACCCTTGAGGACAATATTCTTCATCATCCTCTGACCTTAGATATTCTAAGATATCATCGTATCTTTCATTATAAATATCCTCCATATTTCTGAAGATATATTCATAACTATTCTCATCTGAAATTATTTACCTCTTCGCGCTATCTGTATTACATCACAAAGAAACTATTTTAGTTTCTAAATTCTGAAACATTCGAGTTTAAAATAGGAATATTTTTGAAGTAGTGTTGGGAGCTGAAGCATGAGTTAAATAATATAATGACACTTGATCAACGTGATTATATTACAGTAATTCATGCTGAGTTTCTAAATGGAATGTGATGATTCACTGATCATACCATCATCATGTGCTATGTTACACGAATCTTGTATTCTCTTTAACCTCTAAAATATCAAGAAAATATTTCTTGATGATTCGGCCTTTTCCGAGGTATTCTGGTAATTTGACAAATCAAGATCGTGCCATTACAATTCGCTTCTTAGAACATTAACTATGTTCATTTTGAAATCCATACTTATGAATTCTGGACCGTTATTCGCTTGACTTGAAGTCGGGAAGATGAGACAAAAGTATTGAACTCTAGAATATAAAAGAAAATATAAAGCTCGACAACAACATGTAAATTACAAACCGTGCATATCAATACGTATTGCAACGTAAAGGCACGGGAGAATTAAAAATACTATAACCCCAAGGTAATAGTAAAAATAAATAAATTCCTCTGGTGGTAGATGAAAAAGAAGAATGACAGATATGAAAGTTAGGAGTATATCAAGGATCAGAACGGGATGGAGCATATTGACGAATGCTTTAAAGTATGAGTTGAGGGAGAAATAATAGAAGGTGTGAGTTGAAAGGGAACGAAGGGGATGGATTTATAGTGAAATATCAGACAAAGAAATCGAGACAGATTGTCTCATTTAAAGCGAAGAGGATCATAACTTCCTTAATCACCGAAGAATCAAATCTTGTACAGATTACAAAGATTTTCTTTACTCCGGAGGTCAACCGTGATAACGTCAAAAGATAAGACAAATCATCATTTTCTCATTTCACTCTTTTGTGATAGTTCACTCACACGCTTCGAGTAATCGAATTATTTTATCCATATTACTCAATGATAATAAAATTCTATTTATCAACTCATATTTGTCATAATAACATTCTTATTGTTAGTTATGACGACCTCAATCAAATTTCGGGGACGGAATTTCTTTAACGGGTAGGTACTGTGACGACCCGAAAATTTTTGACCAAATTTAAACTTTATCTTTATATTATTCCGATACAATAAGCAAACTTTGTTAAGTTCAAATCTCAAGAATTTTAAACTTTGTTCATACATTCATTTAACCTTGACCAGACCCTGACGATTCACGAACCATTATAATTGAATAGGAATATATACGTGTATATATATTATAACTTGAAAATATAAACAAGGTATTGGGTATAATACTTTACATGATCGTATTTACCGACGGAATTAAAAGATGATAACAAATATTTGAGTTATCAGATTCATTATGATATGATTTACGTGTCTCTGTTTCGAGGTCCACTTTGATTTAAGAAATCTTTCCACTTTAACAATATTCGGAAAATGATAAGTGAGTTACGAGTAAGAACAAATGTGTCTATTATCGAGAATTAGACAAAGGTTAGTGGAAGACTAAATTACATAATAATCAACTGATTTAGTTTCAAATGTACGAAAACTGTTTACGATATAATATAACTCGATTATTTAATATGTCTTTGATTAAATAACGTGAAATGGAATATTGGTTGTTAAATATGTAGATAACTTACGACGTGTAATTAAAAACGTGTTTATATTTCAATTATTTAATAAACGACTATATTTATGTTATACAATTTTTGGAAGTCATTTTGGTCAAGATGACTTTTGTTGACTTTTACATATTAGTTTCGAGCATTAGGATTGTGATACACTACGACTTGACCTAAATTGTTAGACAGTTATTTACCAAATATATATATATATATATATATATATATATATATATATATATATATATATATATATATATATATATATTATAGGTTCGTAAATCCGAGGCCAACCTTGCACTTGTTCAATGATGTCATATGTATTTTTACTACGAAATACAGTATTGTGAGTTTCATTCGCTCCCTTTTTAAATGCTTTTGCAATATATATTTTTGGGACTGAGAATACATGCGCTTTTATAAATGTTTTACGAAATAGACACAAGTAATTGAAACTACATTATATGGTTGAATGGATCGAAGCCGAATATGCCCCTTTTAGCCCGGTAATCTAAGAATTAGGGAACCGAGCCCCTAATTGACGCGAATCCTAAAGATAGATCTATTGGGCCTAACAAACCCCATCCATTGTTGCGGATGCTTTAGTACTTCGAACTTTATCATGTCCGAAGGTAGTCCCGGAATGATGGGGATATTCTATATGCATCTTGTAAATATCGATTATCAGGTGTTCAATCCATATGAATGATATTGTTGGATTCAAAAGACGTTACATTCAAGTCATTGAGTTCAGTAACGATTATGATTAAGTAAATGACAGATTAGATCATTTATTGTTGGATATTATGAAATGGTATGCATGCCTGTCAACTTTCGATGTAATGAAAGTTTGTCTTTTAAAACGAATGCAATGTTTATAAAATGTATCATATAGAGGTCAAATATCTCGCAATGTAATCATATGTTATTGTATTCGTTCTTATAGATTAGGACGGGTCTTTACACATTTACTCGATTTCTAACAGTCCGTAGATTAGCCTCGTACATTGCGTACCTAAGAAAGGTGGTATGACTCTTACCACCAACGATAAAAACGAGTTAATTTCTACTCAGACTGTCACGGGGTGGCGTGTTTGTATTGGCTACCGAAAGTTGAACGACGCCACAAGAAAAGACCATTTTCTGTTACCTTTCATGGATCAAATGCTAGAGAGATTAGTGGGGAACAGCTTCTACTGTTTTCTTGATAGTTTTTCGGGCTATTTTCAATTTCCTATTTTGCCCGAGGACCAAGGGAAAACCACTTTTACGTGCCCGTATGGCACATTCTCATACCGTCGCATGCCCTTTGGCCTTTGTAATTGAAATGTCCCGTTCTTATTGATTAAAAACGTTCCATATTAATTGATTTTGTTGCGAGGTTTTGACCTCTATATGAGACATTTTTCAAAGACTGCATTCATTTTTAAAACAAACCATAACCTTTATTTCATAAATAAAGGTTTAAAAAGCTTTACTTAGATTATCAAATAATGATAATCTAAAATATCCTGTTTACACACGACCATTACATAATGGTTTACAATACAAATATGTTACATCGAAATCAGTTTCTTGAATGCAGTTTTTACACAATATCATACAAACATGGACTCCAAATCTTGTCCTTATTTTAGTATGCAACAGCGGAAGCTCTAAGTATTCACCTGAGAATAAACATGCTTTAAACGTCAACAAAAATGTTGGTGAGTTATAGGTTTAACCTATATATATCAAATCGTAACAATAGACCACAAGATTTCATATTTCAATACTCATCCCATACATAGAGATAAAAATCATTCATATGGTGAACACCTGGTAACCGACATTAACAAGATGCATATATAAGAATATCCCCATCATTCCGGGACACCCTTCGGATATGATATAAATTCCGAAGTACTAAAGCATCCGGTACTTTGGATGGGGTTTGTTAGGCCCGATAGATCTATCTTTAGAGTTCGCGTCAATTAGGGTGTCTGTTCCCTAATTCTTAGATTACCAGACTTAATAAAAAGGGGCATATTCAGTTTCGATCATTCAACCATAGAACGTAATTTCAATTACTTGTGTCTATTTTGTTAAACAGTTATAAAAGTTGCGCATGTATTCTCAGCCCAAAAATATAAAGGGTAAAAAGGTAAATGAAACTCACTTTCACAGATTTTTACTTCGTCGGGAAGTAAGACTTGGCCACTGGTTGATTCACGAACCTATAACAATATATACATATATATCAAAGTATGTTCAAAATATATTTACAACACTTTTAATATATTTTGATGTTTTAAGTTTATTGAGTTAGCTGTCCTCGTTAGTAACCTACAACTAGTTGTCCACAGTTAGATGTACATAAATAAATAGATAAATATTATCTTGAATCAATCTACAACCCAGTGTATACGTATCTCAGTATTGATCACAACTCAAACTATATATATTTTGGAATCAACCTCAACCCTGTATAGCTAACTCCAACATTCACATATAGAGTGTCTATGGTTGTTCCGAAATATATATAGATGTGTCGACATGATAGGTCGAAACATTGTATATGTGTCTATGGTATCTCAAGATTACATAATATACAATACGAGTTGATTAAGTTATGGTTGGAAAAGATTTGTCACCAATTTTCACGTAGCTAAAATGAGAAAAATAATCCAATCTTGTTTTACCCATAACTTCTTCATTTTAAATCCGTTTTGAGTGAATCAAATTGCTATGGTTTCATACTGAACTCTATTTTATGAATCTAAACAGAAAAAGTATAGGTTTATAGTCAGAAAAATAAGTTACAAGTCGTTTTTGTAAAGGTAGTCATTTCAGTCGAAAGAACGACGTCTAGATGACCATTTTAGAAAACATACTTCCACTTTGAGTTTAACCGTAATTTTTAGATATAGTTTCATGTTCATAATAAAAATCATTTTCCCATAATAACAACTTTTAAATCAAAGTTTATCATAGTTTTTAATTAACTAACCCAAAACAGCCCGCGGTGTTACTACGACGGCGTAAATCCGGTTTTACGGTGTTTTTCGTGTTTCCAGGTTTTAAATCATTAAGTTAGCATATCATATAGATATAGAACATGTGTTTAGTTGATTTTAAAAATCAAGTTAGAAGGATTAACTTTTATTTGCGAACTAGTTTAGAATTAACTAAACTATGTTCTAGTGATTACAAGTTTAAACCTTCGAATAAGATAGCTTTATATGTATGAATCGAATGATGTTATGAACATCATTACTACCTCAAGTTCCTTGGATAAACCTTCTGGAAATGAGAAAAATAGATCTAGCTTCAAAGGATCCTTGGATGGCTTGAAAGTTCTTGAAGCAGAATCATGACACGAAAACAATTTCAAGTAAGATTTTCACTCGAAATAAGATTGTTATAGTTATAGAAATTGAATTAAAGTTTGAATATGATTATTATCTTGTATTAGAAAGATAACCTACTGGTAAGTAACAAAGGTTTCTTGATCTTGGATGATTATTTGGAATGGATTTAGAAAACTTGGAAGTAAACTTGCAATCTTGGAAGTATTCTTGATTTTATGAAGCTAGAACTTTTGGAATTTATGAAGAACACTTAGAACTTGAAGATAGAACTTGCGAGAGATCAGTTAGATGAAGAAAATTGAAGAATGAAAGTGTTTGTAGGTGTTTTTGGTCGTTGGTGTATGGATTAGATATAAAGGATATGTAATTTTGTTTTCATGTAAATAAGTCATGAATGATTACTCATATTTTTGTAATTTTATGAGATATTTCATGCTAGTTGCCAAATGATGGTTCCCACATGTGTTAGGTGACTCACATGGGCTGCTAAGAGCTGATCATTGGAGTGTATATACCAATAGTACATACATCTAAAAACTGTGTATTGTACGAGTACGAATACGGGTGCATACGAGTAGAATTGTTGATGAAACTGAACGAGGATGTAATTGTAAGCATTTTTGTTAAGTAGAAGTATTTTGATAAGTGTCTTGAAGTCTTTCAAAAGTGTATGAATACATATTAAAAAACTACATGTATATACATTTTAACTGAGTCGTTAAGTCATCGTTAGTCGTTACATGTAAATGTTGTTTTGAAACCTTTAGGTTAACGATCTTGTTGAATGTTGTTAACCCATTGTTTATTATAACAAATGAGATGTTAAATTTTTATATTATCATGATATTATGATATATAATATATCTTAGTATGATATATAATAAGTTAAATGTCGTTACAACGATAATCGTTACATATATGTCTCGTTTCGAAATCATTAAGTTAGTAGTCTTATTTTTACATATGTATTTCATTGTTAATACACTTAATAATATATTTACTTATCATTTAACATAATTAACCAAGTGTATCAATATCTTAATATGATTCATATGTACCTAGTAAGACGTTGTTATAACGATAATCGTTATATATATTTTCGAGTTTCTTAAATTAATAGTCTCATTTTTATGTATATAACTCATTGTTAAAATATCTAATGAGATACATACTTATAATAAAATCATGTTAACTATATATATAACCATATATATGTCATCGTATAGTTTTTACAAGTTTTAACGTTCGTGAATCACCGGTCAACTTGGGTGGTCAATTGTCTATATGAAACCTATTTCAATTAATCAAGTCTTAACAAGTTTGATTGCTTAACATGTTGGAAACACTTAATCATGTAAATAACAATTTCATTTAATATATATATATATATATATATATATATATATATATATATATATATATATATATATATATATATATATAAACATGGAAAAGTTCGGGTCACTACAGTACCTACCCGTTAAATAAATTTCGTCCCGAAATTTTAAGCAGTTGGAGGTGTTGACGTATCTTCTGGAAATAAATGCGAGTATTTCTTCTTCATCTGATCTTCACGCTCCCAGGTGAACTCAGGTCCTCTACGAGCATTCCATCGAACCTTAACAATCGGTATCTTGTTTTGTTTAAGTCTCTTAACCTCACGATCCATTATTTCGACGGGTTCTTCAATGAATTGAAGTTTTTCATTGATTTGGATTTCGTCCAACGGAATAGTGAGATCTTCTTTAGCAAAACATTTCTTTAATTTTGAGACGTGGAAAGTGTTATGTACAGCCGCGAGTTGTTGAGGTAGCTCCAGTTGGTAAGCTACTGGTCCGACACGATCTATAATCTTAAAGGGTCCAATGTACCTTGGATTTAGTTTCCCCCGTTTACCAAATCGAACAACGCCTTTCCAAGGTGAAATCTTAAGCATGACCATTTCTCCAATTTCAAACTCTATATCTTTTCTTTTACTGTCCGCGTAGTTCTTTTGTCGACTCTGGGCGGTTTTCAATCTTTGTTGAATTTGGATGATTTTCTCGGTAGTTTCTTGTATTATCTCCGGACCCGTAATCTGTCTATCCCCCACTTCACTCCAACAAATCATAGACCTGCACTTTCTACCATAAAGTGCTTCAAAAGGCGCCATCTCAATGCTTGAATGGTAGCTGTTGTTGTAGGAAAATTCTGCTAACGGTAGATGTCGATCCTAACTGTTTCCGAAATCAATAACACAAGCTCGTAGCATGTCTTCAAGCGTTTGTATCGTCCTTTCGCTCTGCCCATCAGTTTGTGGATGATAAGCAGTACTCATGTCTATACGAGTTCCCAATGCTTGCTGTAATGTCTGCCAGAATCTTGAAATAAATCTGCCATCCCTATCAGAGATAATAGAGATTGGTATTCCATGTCTGGAGACGACTTCCTTCAAATATAGTCGTGCTAACTTCTCTATCTTGTCATCTTCTCATATTGGCAGGAAGTGTGCTGACTTGGTGAGACGATCAACTATTACCCAAATAGTATCATAACCACTTGCAGTCCTTGGCAATTTAGTAATCAAATCCATGGTAATGTTTTCCCATTTCCATTCCGGGATTTCAGGTTGTTGTAGTAGACCTGATGGTTTCTGATGTTCAGCTTTGACCTTAGAACACGTCAAACATTCTCCTATATATTTAGCAATATCGGCTTTCATACCTGGCCACCAAAAATGTTTCTTAAGATCCTTGTACATCTTCCCCGTTTGGTTTTATGAGCTTCTCTAAGTACCATTTCTCTCATATCTCCAAATTTTGGTACCCAAATTCTTTCAGCCCTATACCGGGTTCCGTCTTCCCGAATATTAAGATGCTTCTCCGATCCTTTGGGTATTTCATCCTTTAAATTTCCCTCTTTTAAAACTCCTTGTTGCGCCTCCTTTATTTGAGTAGTAAGGTTAGTGTGAATCATTATATTCATAGATTTTACTCGAATGGGTTCTCTGTCCTTTCTGCTCAAGGCGTCGGCTACCACATTTGCCTTCCCCGGGTGGTAACGAATCTCAAAGTCATAATCATTCAACAATTCAATCCACCTACGCTGCCTCATATTCAGTTGTTTCTGATTAAATATGTGTTGAAGACTTTTGTGGTCGGTATATATAATACTTTTGACCCCATATAAGTAGTGCCTCCAATTCTTTAATGCAAAAACAACCGCGCCTAATTCCAAATCATGCGTCGTATAATTTTGCTTGTGAATCTTCAATTGTCTAGACGCATAAGCAATCACCTTCGTCCGTTGCATTAATACACAACCGAGACCTTGCTTTGATGCGTCACAATAAATCACAAAATCATCATTCTCTTCAGGCAATGACAATATAGGTGCCGTAGTTAGCTTTTTCTTCAATAATTGAAACGCCTTCTCTTGTTCATCCTTCCATTCAAATTTCTTCCCTTTATGCGTTAATGCAGTCAAGGGTTTTGCTATTTTGGAGAAATCTTGGATGAATCTTCTGTAGTAACCAGCCAATCCTAAAAATTGACGTATATGCTTCGGAGTTTTTGGGGTTTCCCACTTTTCAACGGTTTCGATCTTTGCCGGGTCCACCTGGATACCTTCTTTGTTCACTATGTGACCGAGGAATTGAACTTCTTCCAACCAAAATGTACACTTTGAAAACTTAGCGTACAGTTTTTCTTTCCTTAATACTTCTAGCACTTTTCTCAAATGTTCTTCGTGCTCTTGATCATTCTTTGAGTAAATAAGTATGTCATCGATGAAAACAATGACAAACTTGTCAAGATATGGCCCACACACTCGGTTCATAAGGTCCATGAACACAGCTGGTGCGTTAGTCAATCCAAACGGCATAACCATAAACTCGTAATGACCATAACGCGTCCTAAAAGCAGTTTTTGGAATATCATCCTCCTTTACTCGCATTTGATGATATCCAGAACGTAAACCGATCTTCGAATAAATCGACGAGCCTTGTAGTTGATCAAATAAGTCGTCAATTCTCGGCAGTGGATAACGGTTTTTGATGGTAAGTTTGTTCAACTCTCTGTAGTCAATACACAACCTAAATGTACCATCCTTCTTCTTGACAAACAAAACAGGAGCTTCCCATGGTGATGTGCTTGGTCGAATGAAACCACGTTCTAATAGTTCTTGCAGTTGGCTTTGTAGTTCTTTCATCTCGCTGGGTGCGAGTCTATAAGGAGCACGAGCTATTGGTGCAGCTCCTGGTACAAGATCTATTTGAAATTCAACAGATCGATGTGGAGGTAGTCTCGGTAATTCTTTCGGAAATACATCTGGAAATTCTTTTGCGACGGTAACATCATTGATACTCTTTTCTTTAGTTTGTACTTTCTCGACGTGTGCTAGAACAGCATAGCAACCTTTTCTTATTAGTTTTTGTGCCTTCAAATTACTAATAAGATGTAGCTTCATGTTGCCCTTTTCTCCGTACACCATTAAGGGTTCTCCTTCTTCTCGTACAATGCGAATTGCATTTTTATAACATACAATCTCTGCTTTCACCTTCTTTAGCCACTCCATGCCAACTATTACATCAAAACTCCCTAACTCTATTGGTATCAAATCAATCTTAAATATTTCGCTACCCAGTTTAATTTCTCGATTCCGGCATATATTATCTGCTGAAATTAATTTACCGTTTGCTAATTCGAGTAAAAATTTACTATCCAACGGCATCAATGGACAACTTAATTTAGCACAAAAATCTCTACTCATATAGCTTCTATCCGCACCCAAATCAAATAAAACGTAAGCAGATTTATTGTCAATTAGAAACTTACCCGTAACAAGCTCCGGGTCTTCCTGTCCTCTGCCGCATTAATATTGAAAACTCTTCCGCGGCCTTGTCCATTCGTGTTCTCCTGGTTCGGGAAATTTCTAATAATGTGGCCCGGTTTTCCACATTTATAACAAACTACATTGGCATAACTTGCTCCGACACTACTTGCTCCGCCATTACTCGTTCCGACACCATTTGTTCCTTTCGTTCTGTTAACCCCTGGTCCGTAGACCTCACACTTCACCGCGCTATGACCATTTCTTTTACACTTATTGCAAAATTTGGTGCAGAACCCCGAGTGATACTTTTCACACCTTTGGCATAGCTGCTTCTGATTGTTGTTGTTGTTGCGGTTGTTATTGTTGTTGGGACGATTGTTGTAGTAGTAGTTGTTGTTGTTGTTGTTGTTGTTGTTGTTGTTGTTGTTGTTGTTGTTGTTGTTGTTGTTGTTGTTGTTGTTGTTGTTGTTGTTGTTGTTGTTGTTGTTGTTGTTGTTGTTGTTGTTGTTGTTGTTGTTGGGTCGTTTGTTGTAGTTGCGATTGATGTTGCGATTGTTGGGATAATTGTTGCGATTATTATTGTAATTGCTGTTGTTGTTGTATTGGTGATTCTTATCACCGTTTTCCTCCCACTTTCTTTTGACTTGCTTCACATTGGCCTCTTCAGCTGTCTGTTCTTTAATTCTTTCCTCAATCTGGTTCACTAGTTTGTGAGCCATTCTACATGCCTGTTGTATGGAGGCGGGCTCGTGTGAAATTATATCTTCTTGGATTCTTTCCGGTAATCCTTTCACAAACGCATCGATCTTCTCTTCCTCATCTTCGAACGCTTCCGGACACAATAGGCACAATTCTGTGAATCGTCTTTCGTACGTGGTAATATCAAATCCTTGGGTTCGTAACCCTCTAAGTTCTGTCTTGAGCTTATTGACCTCGGTTCTGGGACGGTACTTCTCGTTCATCAAGTGCTTGAATGCTGACCACGGTAGTGCGTACGCATCATCTTGTCCCACTTGCTCTAGATAGGTATTCCACCATGTTAACGCAGAACCTGTGAAGGTATGCGTAGCGTACTTCCCTTTGTCCTCTTCAGTACACTTACTTATGGCAAACACCGATTCGACCTTCTCGGTCCACCGTTTCAATCCGATCGGTCCTTCGGTTCCATCAAATTCCAAAGGTTTGCAGGCAGTGAATTCTTTGTAGGTGCATCCTACATGATTTCCTGTACTGCTAGATCTAAGGTTATTGTTGGTATGTAGCGCAGCCTGTACTGCGGCTATGTTTGAAGCTAGAAAAGTACGGAATTCCTCTTCATTCATATTCACGGTGTGTCGAGTAGTCGGTGCCATTTCCTTCAAATTATTCAAATGGAACAAGTTAATCATACAGAATATTAAGAGTAGTTAATAGTATTTCGTAGCATAATATGAACTCATTTATAAAAGCTTTTTCTTCATATTAGCGTTTTATAAGTTTAAATTCGGGTAGTACCTACCCGTTAAGTTCATACTTAGTAGCTAATATACAATTCAACTACTACAATTCTATATGAAAAACTGATTATAATAATATTTTGCGTTCAAACTTTTATACAATATTTTACAAACTTACAATACCGCTTATTTTACATAAAGCATGAAATATAGCACACAATAACTTTGATACAAGATAGTTGTGAAGATAATTCCAGCTAGTACACAAGTCGTTCAACAAAGGCAATAAAGACACGTAATTCATACGTCCAGAAACAAGTCATGCATTCTGGTTTTACTAGGACTACTTCCCATCCTTGGTCTTGTGGAACATAACCGTTATGGCCGTTGATAAGACAGCGTGTTGTAACGTCGTCAAAGGGACGAGGGTTACGTAATGACCAACAGTCTCGTAATAACCTAAAAACCTCATTTCTTACCCCAATTACCGACTCCGTCACTTGTGGGAACGTTTTGTTTAATAGTTGTAGCCCGATGTTCTTTTTCTCACTTTGGTGAGAAGCGAACATTACTAACCCGTAAGCATAGCATGCTTCTTTATGTTGCATGTTAGCCGCTTTTTCTAAATCATGAAGTCCTATATTCGGATACATTGAGTCAAAATAATTTCTTAACCCGTTGCGTAAAATAGCATTTGGCTTCCCCGCAATATATGCGTCAAAGTAAACACATCGTAACTTATGGGTTTCCCAATGTGATATCCCCCATCTTTCAAACGAAAGTCTCTTATAAACCAAGACATTCTTGGAACGTTCTTCGAATGTCTTAAAAACTGATTTCGCCGTAAATAGTTGTGCCGAAGAATTCTGACCGACTCTAGACAAGATTTCATCAATCATGTCTCCGGGTAGGTCTCTTAAAATATTGGGTTGTCTATCCATTTTGTGTTTTTATACTGTAAAATAGACAAGAGTTAGATTCATAAAAAAAAATACTTATTAATACAAGCAATTTTTACATATATCATAAAGCATAAGCACACTATATTACATATATTACACCACACGAATACAACTATCTTATTCCGACTCGCTCGTTTCTTCTTCTTCGGTTTTGGTTCGTTTTGCCAAGATTCTAGGGATATATGATGTTCCCCTAATACGAGCTGTCGTTTTCCACAACGGTTTAGAAAAACCTGGTGGTTTAGAGGTTCCCGGGTCATTGTTACAACTTAAGGGCTTCGGGGGTTGACGATACATATAAAATTCATCGGGGTTGGAATTAGATTTCTCTATTTTTATGCCCTTTCCCTTATTATTTTCTTTTGCCTTTTTAAATTCAGTTGGGGTAATTTCTATAACATCATCGGAATTCTCGTCGGAATCCGATTCATCGGAGAATTGGTAATCCTCCCAATATTTTTCTTCCTTGGCGGAAACACCATTGACCATAATTAACATTGGTCGGTTGGTTGAGGATTTTCTTTTACTTAACCGTTTTATTATTTCCCCCACCGATTCTATTTCCTGCTCCGGTTCCTCTTCTTCCGGTTCTGATTCTTCTTCCGGTTCTGATTCTTCTTCAGGTTCTTCTTCGGGAACTTGTGAATCAGTCCAATATATATTCGACTCTTCGTTATTATTAGGTGAGTCAATGGAATTTGTGCTAGAGGTAGACATCTATCACACAATATCAAACATGTTAAGAGATTAATATATCACATAATATATACATGTTAATAATATATAGTTTCCAACAAAAATGTTAAGCAATCATTTTTAAAGAAAACACGGTCGAAGTCCAGACTCACTAATGCATCCTAACAAACTCGATAAGACACACTAATGCAAATTTTCTGGTTCTCTAAGACCAACGCTCGGATACTAACTGAAATGTCTCGTTCTTATTGATTAAAAACGTTCCATATTAATTGATTTCGTTGCGAGGTTTTGACCTCTATATGAGACATTTTTCAAAGACTGCATTCATTTTTAAAACAAACCATAACCTTTATTTCATAAATAAAGGTTTAAAAAGCTTTACGTAGATTATCAAATAATGATAATCTAAAATATCCTGTTTACACACGACCATTACATAATGGTTTACAATACAAATATGTTACATCGAAATCAGTTTCTTGAATGCAGTTTTTACACAATATCATACAAACATGGACTCCAAATCTTGTCCTTATTTTAGTATGCAATAGCGGAAGCTCTTAGTATTCACCTGAGAATAAACATTCTTTAAACGTCAACAAAAATGTTGGTGAGTTATAGGTTTAACCTATATATATCAAATCGTAACAATAGACCACAAGATTTCATATTTCAATACACATCCCATACATATAGATAAAAATCATTCATATGGTGAACACCTGGTAACCGACATTAACAAGATACATATATAAGAATATCCCCATCATTCCGGGACACCCTTCGGATATGATATAAATTTCGAAGTACTAAAGCATCCGTTACTTTGGATGGGGTTTGTTAGGCCCGATAGATCTATCTTTAGAGTTCGCGTCAATTAGGGTGTATGTTCCCTAATTCTTAGATTACCAGACTTAATAAAAAGGGGCATATTCAGTTTCGATCATTCAACCATAGAACGTAATTTCGATTACTTGTGTCTATTTCGTAAAACAGTTATAAAAGTTGCGCATGTATTCTCAGCCCAAAAATATAAAGGGTAAAAAGGTAAATGAAACTCACTTTCACAGATTTTTACTTCGTCGGGAAGTAAGACTTGGCCACTGGTTGATTCACGAACCTATAACAATATATACTTATATATCAAAGTATGTTCAAAATATATTTATAACACTTTTAATATATTTTGATGTTTTAAGTTTATTGAGTCAGCTGTCCTCGTTAGTAACCTACAACTAGTTGTCCACAGTTAGATGTACAGAAATAAATCGATAAATATTATCTTGAATCAATCCACGACCCAGTGTATACGTATCTCAGTATTGATCACAACTCAAACTATATATATTTTGGAATCAACCTCAACCCTATATAGCTAACTCCAACATTCACATATAGAGTGTCTATGGTTGTTCCGAAATATATATAGATGTGTCGACATGATAGGTCGAAACATTGTATACGTGTCTATGGTATCTCAAGATTACATAATATACAATACAAGTTGATTAAGTTATGGTTGGAAAAGATTTGTTACCAATTTTCACGTAGCTAAAATGAGAAAAATTATCCAATCTTGTTTTACCCATAACTTCTTCATTTTAAATCCGTTTTGAGTGAATCAAATTGCTATGGTTTCATACTGAACTCTATTTTATGAATCTAAACAGAAAAAGTATAGGTTTATAGTCGGAAAAATAAGTTACAAGTCGTTTTTGTAAAGGTAGTCATTTCAGTTGAAAGAACGACGTCTAGATGACCATTTTAGAAAACATACTTCCACTTTGAGTTTAACCATAATTTTTGGATATAGTTTCATGTTCATAATAAAAATTATTTTCCCAGAATAACAAATTTTAAATCAAAGTTTATCATA
Source organism: Rutidosis leptorrhynchoides (assembly GCF_046630445.1). Classification (NCBI taxonomy): domain Eukaryota; kingdom Viridiplantae; phylum Streptophyta; class Magnoliopsida; order Asterales; family Asteraceae; genus Rutidosis; species Rutidosis leptorrhynchoides. The sequence continues at coordinate 504,834,821 of NC_092335.1, forward strand.
GTTTTTAATTAACTAACCCAAAACAGCCCGCGGTGTTACTACGACGGCGTAAATCCGGTTTTACGGTGTTTTTCGTGTTTCCAGGTTTTAAATCATTAAGTTAGCATATCATATAGATATAGAACATGTGTTTAGTTGATTTTAAAAGTCAAGTTAGAAGGATTAACTTTTATTTGCGAATAAGTTTAGAATTAACTAAACTATGTTCTAGTGATTACAAGTTTAAACCTTCGAATAAGATAGCTTTATATGTATGAATCGAATAATGTTATGAACATCATTACTACCTCAAGTTCCTTGGATAAACCTACTGGAAATGAGAAAAATATATCTAGCATCAAAGGATCCTTGGATGGCTTGAAAGTTCTTGAAGCAGAATCATGACACGAAAACAATTTCAAGTAAGATTTCCACTCGAAATAAGATTGTTATAGTTATAGAAATTGAATTAAAGTTTGAATATGATTATTACCTTGTATTAGAAAGATAACCTACTGTAAGTAACTAAGGTTTCTTGATCTTGGATGATTACTTGGAATGGATTTAGAAAACTTGGAAGTAAACTTGCAATCTTGGAATTATTCTTGATTTTATGAAACTAGAACTTTTGGAATTTATGAAGAACACTTAGAACTTGAAGATAGAACTTGAGAGAGATCAATTAGATGAAGAAAATTGAAGAATGAAAGTGTTTGTAGGTGTTTTTGGCCGTTGGTGTATGGATTAGATATAAAGGATATGTAATTTTGTTTTCAAGTAAATAAGTCATGAATGATTACTCATATTTTTGTAATTTTATGAGATATTTCATGCTAGTTGCCAAATGATGGTTCCCACATGTGTTAGGTGACTCACATGGGCTGCTAAGAGCTGATCATTGGAGTGTATATGCCAATAGTACATACATCTAAAAGTTGTGTATTGTACGAGTATGAATACGGGTGCATACGAGTAGAAATGTTGATGAAACTGAACGAGGATGTAATTGTAAGAATTTTTGTTAAGTAGAAGTATTTTGATAAGTGTCTTGAAGTCTTTCAAAAGTGTATGAATACATATTAAAACACTACATGTATATACATTTTAACTGAGTCGTTAAGTCATCGTTAGTCGTTACATGTAAATGTTGTTTTGAAATCTTTACGTTAACGATCTTGTTGAATGTTGTTAACCCATTGTTTATTATAACAAATGAGATGTTAAATTTTTATATTATCATGATATTATGATATATAATAAGTTAAATGTCGTTACAACGATAATCGTTACATATATGTCTCGTTTCGAAATCATTAAGTTAGTAGTCTTATTTTTACATATGTATTTCATTGTTAATACACTTAATAATGTATTTACTTATCATTTAACATAATAAACCAAGTGTATCAATATCTTAATATGATTCATATGTACCTAGTAAGACGTTGTTATAACGATAATCGTTATATATATCGTTTTCGAGTTTCTTAAATTAATAGTCTCATTTTTATGTATATAACTCATTGTTAAAATATCTAATGAGATACATACTTATAATAAAATCATGTTAACTATATATATAACCATATATACGTCATCGTATAGTTTTTACAAGTTTTAATGTTCGTGAATCACCGGTCAACTTGGGTGGTCAATTGTCTATATGAAACCTATTTCAATTAATCAAGTCTTAACAAGTTTGATTGCTTAACATGTTGGAAACACTTAATCATGTAAATAACAATTTCATTTAATATATATATAAATATGGAAAAGTTCGGGTCACTACAGTAATGCTCCGACCACTTTTCAAAGGTGCATGATGGTCATATTCCATGATATGATAGAAGATTGCATGAAGGTGTTTATGGATGACTTTTCAGTCTTCGGTGACACTTTCGTCTCATGCCTTCTTAACTTAGAAAGGATGTTGGTAAGGTGTGAGAAATCTAATCTTGTGCTCAATTGGGAAAAGTGCCATTTCATGGTACAAGAGGACATAGGCCCACAAGATCTCTAAGAATGGTATTGAGGTGGATCCCGTGAAGGTAACTACTATTAAAAACCTTCCACTTCCCACCAATGTCAAGGGTGTTCAGAGTTTCCTCGGGCACGCCGGTTTTTACCAGCGATTCATAAAGGATTTTTCTAAAATTGCTAACCCGATGAATAAACTCCTTGAAAAGGACACACTTTGGAACTTCTCCGAAGAGTGCCAAAAGGATTCGAACTTCTTAAGGAGAAACTCATAAATGCACCTAACATAAATGCTCCGAATTGGTCTCTTCCATTCGAGCTTATGTGATGCATCCGATTTTGCTGTTGGCGCTGTTTTAGGTCAAAGGGTCGAGAAACATTTCCAACCCGTCTATTATGCAAGAAAGACCTTGCAAGGAGCACAGTTAAATTATACTACCACTAAAAAAGAGCTCCTTGATGTGGTCTTTTTGTTCGATAAGTTCCGGCCCTATCTAGTCTTGTCAAAGACTATTGTTTTTACGGACCATTCTGCTTTAAAGTACCTCTTCTCAAAATCGGACTCTAAAACCGGACTCCAAAACACTAAAACTCGATTTCTTAGTTGGATATTGCGGCCGATCACTTGTCTAGACTCGAGAATCTAAATCTCAAAGTCCTTCATGAGTCAAGTATCCACGATGACTTTCCCGATAAATATCTCATGAAGATGGACAAGGTGGACGAGCCATGGTATGTGGATATTTCTAATTACCTTGTCGGGAAATTCTTGGAAAAAGGGTGGTCACATCAAAAGAGGAAGAAATTCTTCAGTGACCTCAAATACTATTTTCGGGAAGATCCTTGTCTTTTTAAGCGGTGTCCCAATTGGATGATTCGCCGATGTGTTTTCGGAGAAGAGTGCACACACATTATCCAATGTCATCATGGACCTATGGGGGGCATTATGGTCCCCAAGTTACGGGGTAAAAAGTCTTTGAGGCCGAGTTTTATTGGCCTACTATTTTTAAGGATGCCCACCAAATATGTCAATCGTGCAATTCATGCCAGCGGGCGAGTCAAATCACCCAACGAGATGGGATTCCTAAAAATGTCATCCAAGTTTGTGAGGTTTTTGATATCTGGGGGATTGACTTCATGGGACCGTTCTCGAAATCTAATAACAAGCTATACATTCTCGTTGCCATTGATTATGTCTCAAAATGGGTCGAAGCGCAAGCTTTGCCCACTAATGATGCACGGGTTGTAGTTTTGTTTCTTAAACAACTCTTTTCTCAGTTTGGTACCCCGGAAACTTTAATTAGTGACTGGGGAACTCACTTTTGCAATGCCCGACTTGAAAAGGTGTTGAAACGATATGGGGTAACCCATAAAGTTTCTACATCCTACCATCCTCAAACAAATGGGAAAGTCGAAAACACCAACCGAGCATTAAAAAGGATTCTTGAAAAAACGGTCAGATCTAATTTAAAGGAGTGGTCATTCAAGCATGATGATGCCTTATGGGCATTTAGAACAGCGTACAAAACGCCAACAGGAACCACTCCTTTCCATTTACTTTATGTAAAAGTGTGTCATCTCCTAGTGGAAATAGAACACAAAGGTTTTTGGGCTCTGATGTTAAAGCGAAGGGGTACAAAATACTATTAATTTTTACTAGGAAATACTATTAAAAACGATACAATTTACACAAGTTATTTATTTATTTATAGAGTGGATATACCTAAACCTTGCTACAACACTTATAGGCAGTGTACCTAATCGTACAGTAGTGTAGTTTTTAGTAAGTCTGGTTCGTCCACAGGGAACTAGCCAAGTTTAACGCTATATTTTTAAAACTATATTTGTATAAATATAAATATATATATATATATAAGTAGTATTATTATTATAAAAGGGGGTTTTTATCGTTTAATGACCCGTTTGTCGATTTTATGTCTTAAGTCGCAGTTAAAACCTAATGTAAAATATTAAAAATGAATATAACTTAATTTAAAGCGTAAAGTAAATAACGATAATTAAAGTGCGATAAATAAAATGACGATAAATAAAATTGCAATAATTAAAAAGTACGATAATTAAAAGTGCGATACAGTAAATAAAAATGAAATGAAATATGAAATAAAGGAATTATGCTTACTTAAACTTCCGTAATCATGATGTTCGACGGGTTAATTTTAGTTTATTACCATGGGTTAATTGTCCTTTATCCTGGATTATTCGATATGTCCATACGATTTTGTCCATAATAGTCCATCAGTCATAAATATAAAATGCGAGAGTCTTGGTCAAATTATCCTTATACCCGAAGTCAAATATTCCAACTAATTGGGGATTCGAACTGTAACAAGGTCTTAATACTTTGTTAAATGAATACAACAGGTTATCGACTGCGTGTAATCCAAGGTTTTACTACTTTTTTAACAATTACACCAATTACCCTTGTATGTAATTCACCCCTGTTTCAACGATTCTATTGATTATAGAACTATAATTCGTATTTATAGATATCCCGCCCACCGTACCCGATTAAGCGTATGTGGTTATTTATAGATACGTCAAATTATAATCTTTATATTAAATTAACGAGATATCGTTTAGTTAATATAAAGCCCATTAATAGCCCATAGTCCAATTTCCACAAGTGTCGTTCTTTTGTCAAAACCCCAATTATGGTACAAAGCCCAATTACCCCGTCTTTAATATTTAGCCCAACATCACGATTACTTCGTTTTAAATTAGCATAATAATAACTTAGCTACGAGACATTAATTTAAAAAGGTTGAACATAACTTACAATGATTAATAATAGCGTAGCTTTACACGGACAGAATTTCGACTTACACACTTACAGCATTCGCTAACATAACCTTATTATTATTAATCTTAAATTAAAATTAAAATTATAAATATGAATATATATATATATATATATATATATATATATATATATATATATATATATATATATATATATATATATATATATATATATATATATATATATATATATATATATATATATATTGAGAGTAAGAGAGATTGAAAAATTATGTGTAAAATTCGGCCAGAACTCGTGCATCTTATAGGACCTGACACGCTGCAGTGCACCATGCGATCGCATGGTTTTTGGTCTTCCTGGCCATGCGATCGCATGGCCTTCTTTTACAGCTCAGGTACTTTTGTTTTTTATTTGCCGACGGTTTTTTAATATATATAATATAAAAATAATTTATAGAATTATTTAAATATTATATTATATTCGTGTGCATAGTTAACTTGTAATTTTAGCTCCGTTGCATAGCGCGTTGAGAGTTGACTCTGGTCCCTCTTCCGGATTTTCGAACGTCCTTGCGTACTATTTAATATCTTGTACTTTGCGTTTTGCGGCTCGTACTCTTGTAATTTTTAGACGTTTCTTATCAATAAATTGAACCACTTTGATTGTACTTTGTACTTTTTAGCTTTTTGGTCATTTGCGTCTTCAAATCGTCGAATCTTTCTTTTGTCTTCACCTTTTATTATTTAAACGAATATCACTTGTAAATAGAACAATTGCAACTAAAAGCTTGTCTTTCTTGAGGGATAATGCTATGAAATATGTAACGACCCGCACTTTTTCGATCGTTCTATACTTATAAGATTAATATTTACATAAATTAAACCTTACCAACATGATAAGCAATCCAAATTGTCGAGACTTATGTTTTTCGAAAAGAGTTTTACACAACGTTTGACCGTCTAGTTTGACCGATGATATCACGAACTATACAATATATGATAATTATACGTTTGTGTATATATATGTATATATACATATTTAACATGACCTAAGAATGTTTTAATATCTCATTTTGTATTAATAACAATAAGTTATAAGTATATTTTGAAACTACTAACTTAAGTTTTCAAAACGATAACCATACGTAACGTTATTTGACTTAAATACTTATGACCTATAATGTTTATACATATATCGTATAAGTAATGTATTTAATCACTTTTAAAGACTTATATACATAAAACAATATAAGTATATTTACAAAAGATAACTATATTTGAATCCTCGTTCCGTTTTCTCAAAGATTTCTATACGTATACCTAGGGTATATGTACCCGTATCATACGCAGCTTCTAGATGTATTTACTATTGGTATATACCAATAAAAATCTGCTCCTTAGCAGCCTTAAATGATTAAGAAACATGTGGAACCAACCATTTGTCAAGTAGCATGAATTATTTAGCAAGAAAACAAAGTTAGGTATCTTTTTTTTTCCTTTATAACCTAAAAAACGTTTTTATGCATGCACACCATTTATTCACCCCATTTTCTCATACTTACACTCCCATTTCTCTCTCAAAATACTCTTAACTTCATACTTGATCATCTCCAAGCATTTTCCCCATCATTTAGCTTCAAAAACATCACTTAATCACCATAAGAAAACCCTTACAAAAACACTTCAAGAATCCTTCCAAGAACACAAACTTACTTCCAATCTTTCATCCAATTCCATCACCCTTTTGGTTCTAGGTTCTTACTCCTCTTTTACAGCAACCTTGTCCAAGGAACTTGAGGTAGTAACTATGTTCATAACCTTATTCGATTCATATATATATATAGCTATCTTATTTTGTGGTATAAAATTTTAACAACAAGAACATAGTTTGAAAGTTTTCAAACTTGTTTGCAAACTAAATAGATCCTTCTAACTTAACTTTTAAAATACTTCAAGACCTGTAATATAACTTAATTAAATGCTAATTTAACAAGGTATAACTTGGTTTTTCAAAGAACACCTTAAAAACTGTTTTTACGACGTCGGAGTGCAACCGGGGACTGTTTTGGGTTGGATAATTAAAAACCATCTTAAACTTTGAATTGGAAGTTTATCTTCTGGAAAAATGATTTTTAATATGAATATGATAACACATAAAAATTTCATGATTTAATTCAAAGTATAAGTATTTTTAGAAAAATAATCATTTAAGGTTGTTTACATAAAGGAAAATGTTTAACTTCATAAGTTTCACTAAAGTTTGACCTATGCCGTGTGATTTTGAATACAAACTAAGGTATTTACAGTTCATAGTCTTAAAGAGGGACTCGATCCAAGGAGATGGCAAGTTGAATCAACGAAAACGGAGTTGTAACGAAGAAACTATGACCGAAACAAAATCGGATATCCAAGACTAGTTTAGCCACGAAAATAATTGGGAAAAATTAAATAAATCACATCTTTTTAAGTTAACATGATATTTTATATATATGTACTTATAATTCAATTTTATATGGTTCAGGATCACCCGTAAACAACACGAGAAGATTAATCATAAGATCCCATGATTGTACGCAACACGTCATTTGACAACACCGGTACCGTGGGTCAAGATTAATCTCGACCAATACATATACGATGGGGTTTTATTTATTTCGTTGGGGGTTTTATTTATTTCATTGCGGGTATATTAAACATCTAAAAATGAACCATTAAAATTGAATTACTAACAACGAACTGCTAACTACGGACTAAGGAATTATTCAAAGTATTAAAAGTATAACAAGTATATATATGTGACGTTTGTTTAAAAAGAAAAGGTATTGATATATTATATATGGATAGGTTCGTGATATCAACCGGAGACCAAGTCAAATTATATATATATCTTCAAGACGAAAGTGAGTATATAGTCCCACTTTTAAACTCTAAATATTTCGGGATGAGAATACATGTATTTTATGTTTTACGTTATAGACACAAGTAACTGAAAAATATATTCTACGTTGAGTTGTACCACTGGCATACTTCCCTGTAGCTTGGTAACTGTTATTTACAGCGGTATTGTAAACGCGAATCCTGTTGATAGATCTATCGGGCCTGACAACCCCAACCGGACTGGACGACCAGTATTCAACGGTTGCACAGTACTTCGTTTCGTGACTACACTTGGTACGGTGTAGTAAGATTTCATAATAAAGGGAATATGCGACGTGATTAAATGTTAAGTATGGTTACCAAGTGCTCAACCACTTAGAATATTTTTATTAAACTGTTTATATACGAAATCTTGTGGTCTATATATATATATTGCTGCCGGCATTAAACCTATATCTCACCAACTTTATGTTGACCTTTTAAAACATGTCTATTCTCAGGTGATTACTAAAGCTTCTGCTGCATTATGTTGAATTTGAGCAGGATCTTGCGTACGCATATTTGTGTCAAAAATAAAACTGCATACCCAAGGATTTGTGTTGTAAAATATGCTCGAAATCGTGTTGTTATCATTATATGTAAAGTTTGTAAGTCGAAGATTATCGCTAAACGATAATCATCTTTTTATTGTCTAAAGCTTGTAACAAAAATAATGGTTATGGTTTGTAATGTATAATATATGCAGTTTCTCTTTTAAAAATGTCGCATATAGAGGTCAATACCTCGCAATGAAATCATACGTTATCTAACACGTTCTTATGGTTAAGGACGGGTTATGACATGTGGTATCAGAGCGGTGGTCTTAGCGAACCAGGTTTGCATTAGTGTGTCTAACCGATAAGTCGTTAGGATACATTAGTAAGTCTGGACTTTGACCGGGCCTGATTTAAAAACCATTGCTTATTATTGTTGGTTAAAATTTATATGTAAATATTATGTAGTACTAATGGGTTAGTTGTTGTATGATAGATGTCGGGCTCAAAACTTGTTATCACATTCAGCGACTCCGAACCAGAATCTTCAGATGGTGTTCCAGTCATTAACCTATCCGATGACGAAAATGATATCTTTGGGGAAGACTCACAAATTCCGGATGAACCAACTATAGAGAACCCGGAAAGTGAACCCGAGGAGGAAAGTGAACCCGAGGAGGAAAGTGAACCCGAGGAGGAAAGTGAACCCGAGGAGGAAAGTGAACCCGAGGAAGAAATACAGGAAATTACAAAAGACGAGTTCGAACTAGGAAAGAAACGAAAGGCTAATGAATTAGAAAATTCAAATCCTGAGTTTAATAAGGATGATGTGGCACCAACTCCACTAGACACTACCACCCCTATTCCCGCTATTCCTATTCGTTCTATCCCGGCATCCAGTTCTTCAGTCCCACAGCCAAAATATAGGCAGACAGCCAGGATAAGCGTTAAGCGATTCTTTGAACCTAAACGTCCTAGAAAATAGACCAAACGATGCGCTGCCGTATTAAACCATGGGATCATATAATGTTTTGTATAATATTATTAGTGTGGTTTGCTTAATGTTCGATGTAAGATAAGCATATGTAAAATAGTGAAGTGTGAAATGCAATAATTTTCCATGGTGAAGTATTATTTAGATGGTAGTAATTGATTCTGTACTAAGCTATTAAGTATGGACATTAACGGGTAGGTACTACCCTAGATATAATTATAAAACGCTAATAAGAAGAAAAGGCTTTTATAATAATACCTGGTTCATATTATTAATAAGCTATAATGTACTGTAAATATACACTACATCTATAATATTCCATGTGAATAATTATTTTCTTTTCATTCTTATAGAAGAATATGGCGCGATTGAACCGAATGACGGAACAAGAAATCCAGGAACTCATCAATCAACGAGTGAACGACAGAATGTTATGGGTCGAGGCTGCAAGAGGTGCTGCAGTTAACCCAAATCCTCGTGTGGGGTGCACTTACAAAACTTTTCAAGCTTGAAAGCCCTCATCATTCAGTGGAACAGAAGGACCGATCGGTTTAACCCGATGGATAGAAAAGATGGAGACTGTGTTTAAAATCAGTGGTTGTGTTGAAAAGGACATGACCAAGTATGCATCATGCACTTTACAAGATAGTGCACTCACGTGGTGGAAAAATTATGTGAAGGCTGTAGGAGGAGATGTAGCTTATGATACTCCATGGGAAGAATTCAAAACAATGTTAATCAACGAATATTGTCCAAGGAACGAGATTAGGAAGTTGGAAGATGAATTACGGAGTCTGAAGGTTGTTGGTACTGAAATCACCAACTACAATCAGCGATTCATGGAATTAGTTTTGCTATGTCCTGAATTGGTTCCAACCGAAGAACGGAAGATTGAAATGTACAAAGATGGTTTGCCCAAAAAGGTCAAGGCAAACGTTACAGCATCGAAACCTAAGACAATTCATGAAGCTATAACCATGGCAAACGAGCTAATGGATCAGGTTATCATGGATAAGAAAGTATCCAATACTGATGTGAAGGTATCAGGTAACAAAAGAAAGTGGAATGGAAATTATGATCGAGGTAACCAACAACAATCTTTTAAGAAACAAGAAATCACGCAAGGTGCGGGTAGTGGTTTAAGCTTTGGTTATAAAGGACAAAATCCTTTATGCAACCGATGCCACAAACATCACTCTGGTTACTGTAATGTGGTATGCAACAAATGTAATCGAAAGGGTCATCTTGCTGAAGATTGTAGGGCTCTCGTTATAAATACAAATGGTACCAAGACTCCTGCCACCAATGCAAATAGAACTGCTTTGGCTACCATTACTTGTTTTGGGTGTGGAAAACAAGGTCACTATAAGAGCCAGTGCCCGAATCCAGAGAAGAATATCGGACCTGCACGTGGGAGGGCATTTGTTATTAATGCTAGAGAGGCATGTGAAGATCCGGAGCTTGTTACGGGTACGTTTACCATTAATAACTTATCCGCATCTATTATATTTGATACTGGTGCTGATAGAAGTTACGTGTGTAGAGACTTTCACGCTAAATTGAATTGTTCATCATTACCTCTAGATGCTAAGTACATGATTGAGTTAGCTAATGGTAAACTAATTAAAGCCGATAAAATTTGCCGTGATTGTAAAATAAATTTAGCCGGAGAAACATTTAAGATTGATTTGATACCCGTAGAATTAGGAAGTTTTGATGTAATAGTCGGCATGGACTGGATGTCCAAAATAGGAGCCGAAGTTGTGTGCGCCAAGAAGGCAATTCGCATTCCTCGTAAGAATAAAACGCCAGTAATGATTTATGGAGAGAAGGGTAACTCAAAGCTAAAACTCATTAGTTATTTGAAAGCTCAAAAGTGCTTGAAGAAAGGGTGCTATGCTATCTTAGCACATGTTAATAAAGTCGAAAAGAAAGAAAAAGAGAAGTGCATCAATGACGTGCCTGTGGCAAGAGATTTTCCTGAAGTATTTCCGGAAGAGTTGCCGGGATTACCTCCATTTAGATCTGTAGAATTTCAAATAGATCTTGTACCAGGAGCTGCACCGGTTGCCCGTGCTCCATATAGACTTACACCGTCCGAGTTAAAAGAACTTCAGAGTCAGTTAAAAGAATTACTGGATCGTGGATTCATACGACCAAGTACTTCACCGTGGGGAGCTCCAATTTTATTCGTCAAGAAGAAAGACGGATCTTTCCGAATGTGTATAGATTATCGTGAATTAAATAAGTTAACTATCAAGAATCGGTATCCACTACCGAGAATTGACGACTTATTTGATCAACTCCAAGGATCATGTGTGTACTCGAAAATTGACCTAAGATCGGGCTATCATCAATTACGTGTCAAAGAAGAAGATATACCGAAAACTGCTTTTCGGACACGCTACGGTCATTACGAATTTTTGGTTATGCCGTTTGGATTGACGAATGCGCCAGCTGTATTCATGGACCTCATGAATCGAGTTTGTAGTCCATATTTAGATAAGTTTGTTATCGTTTTCATTGATGATATTCTTATCTATTCCAAGAGTGAGCAAGAGCATGAGCAGCATGTAAGGTTGATATTAGAGTTGTTAAGAAAAGAACAGCTATATGCTAAATTTTCTAAATGTGCTTTCTGGTTGAAAGAAGTGCAATTTCTTGGCCACGTTGTTAGTAGCAAAGGAATTCAGGTTGATCCAGCAAAAATTGAAGCCATTGAAAAATGGGAGACTCCTAAGACACCAACGCAGATACGCCAATTTTTGGGTTTAGCCGGTTATTATAGAAGGTTTATTCAAGATTTTTCCCGAATAGCTAAGCCGTTGACAGCATTAACGCAAAAAGGGAAGAAATACGAATGGACCTCGGAGCAGGAGAACGCATTTCAATTACTGAAGAAGAAGTTAACTACGGCGCCTATTTTATCGTTACCTGAAGGGAACGATGATTTTGAAATATATTGTGACGCTTCGCTACAAGGTTTTGGTTGTGTTCTTATGCAACGAAAGAAAGTTATTGCATACGCATCTCGACAATTGAAGATTCACGAGCGGAATTATACGACGCATGATCTAGAACTGGGAGCAGTCGTGTTTGCGTTAAAGATATGGAGACACTACTTATATGGGGTTAGATGCACTGTGTTTACTGATCATAAAAGTCTTCAACATATTTTCGATCAGAAACAGCTGAACATGAGGCAACGTAGGTGGGTCGAGCTGATAAACGACTACGATTGTGAGATTCGCTATCATCCCGGGAAAGCGAATGTAGTGGCTGACGCATTAAGCAGAAAGGAAAGAGAACCAATTCGAGTACGAGCGATGAACATAAAAATTCGGATGAATCTCAACTCACAAATCAAAGAAGTTCAACGAGAAGCACTTACTAAAGAAAATATAGGAAATGAAATAATGAAGAAGTATGAGAAGCAACTCGTTATGCGGGAAGATGGAATTCGATATTTTACAAATCGTATTTGGGTACCGAAGTTGGGTGGATTAAGGAAGTTGATATTGAACGAGGCACATAAGACAAGATATTCGATACATCCTGGAGTTGGAAAGATGTACCAAGATCTTAAGACGCATTATTGGTGGCCTAATTTGAAGACAGACGTTGCAACATATGTTGGGGAATGTTTAACCTGTTCCAAAGTCAAAGCAGAACACCAGAAGCCGTCAGGGTTATTTCAACAACCAGAAATTCCAGAATGGAAATGGGACGGTATTACCATGGATTTCATCACGAAGTTACCAAAGACTGCCTGGGGTTACGACACCATTTGGGTGATTGTTGATCGTCTCACCAAGTCTGCACATTTCTTGCCTATAAAGGAAACGGATAGAATGGAGAAACTATTACGATTATATATAAAGGAAGTTGTTTCAAGGCATGGAATACCTATTTCCATTATATCTGATCGTGATAGTAGATTTACCTCAAAGTTCTGGCAATCACTACAGGAGGCACTAGGAACTCGTTTGGATATGAGTACCGCATATCATCCGCAAACGGACGGGCAGAGTGAAAGAACAATTCAAACTCTTGAAGACATGCTCAGGGCATGTGTGATCGATTTTGGAAACGGATGGGATAAGTATTTACCGTTAGCAGAATTCTCGTATAATAATAGTTATCATGCGAGCATTAAAGCTGCACCATTCGAAGCATTGTATGGAAGGAAGTGTAGATCTCCTATCTGTTGGAATGAAGTAGGAGATCGACATTTAACTGGTCCCGAGATCATACACGAAACGACTGAGAAGATAGTACAAATCAAGGAGAGATTGAAAACAGCCCGTAGTCGCCAAAAGAGCTACGCCGATGTCCGAAGGAAACCATTAGAGTTTCAGATCGGTGACATGGTTATGCTAAAGGTGTCACCTTGGAAAGGTGTGATACGTTTTGGAAAAAGGGGTAAACTGAACCCAAGATATGTAGGCCCGTTCAAGATCATCGAACGCATTGGACCGGTAGCTTATCGACTCGAGTTACCGCAACAACTCGCCGGAGTACATAATACCTTTCACGTCTCGAACCTTAAGAAGTGTCTTGCAAAGGAAGACCTTACCATTCCTCTTGAAGAAATCCATGTCGACGAGAAACTACAATTCGTCGAAGAACCAATCGAAATCATGGACCGTGAAGTTAAACAGCTCAAGCAGAGCAACATACCGATCGTTAAGGTTCGTTGGAATGCTCGAAGAGGTCCCGAGTTTACGTGGGAACGGGAGGATCAGATGAAACAAAAGTATCCACACTTGTTTCTCGATGACGCAAAATAGGTACAATTTTAAAATTTCGGGACGAAATTTATTTAACGGGGAGGTAATGTAACGACCCGCACTTTTTCGATCATTCTATACTTATAAGATTAATATTTACATAAATTAAACCTTACCAACATGATAAGCAATCCAAATTGTCGAGACTTATGTTTTTCGAAAAGAGTTTTACACAACGTTTGACCGTCTAGTTTGACCGATGATATCACGAACTATACAATATATGATAATTATACGTTTGTGTATATATATGTATATATACATATTGTAACATCCCGCATTTTTCCGTTAAATTATTTTTAACGCCGTCTTTTTCTTTTTAGATAATATCCCTCGTATCTAGATTCGTAACCTCCGTTAGCTAACATTCTAAATATTCTCGTTATCGGATTTTAATACGCGTTTTAAAATATTCCGTTTAGGTATTTTCCGCACCCGCTTCTAAACTCGAGGGACTAAAATTGACACGGGGCAAACTAGTTGACTAGGTCAACTAGTCCACCCCAATCACCACCATTCAATCCCTCCATCTCTCTCTCTTTCTCTCTAGCAAGAACACACACACAAACACCCAATTCAATCATTCATCATCTAAATTCAATCTTGGAAGCTCACAACAAATCCGACAACATATTCGTGATCCTCTCATCATCCTCTTCGATTTGGTACCAATTTCATCCATTTTGGGTAACTTTCTAAAATCACTAAATTTCTCTAAATTCGTTTTATATACTTGAAATTGTGTTAGTTAGTGTCTATGGCTCGTGTATAACATGAATATATGTTTTGTTTGCTCGATTTGTCGAATTGGAGTAACTAATATGAACTTTGAAATGGGTTTGCTTAATCTTGCATTTTGGAAGATTAAATGTTGTTTGATTGTTAAAGTTCATGTTTTAATTGTGTTACTAGTATCACTAGCTTCGTTTTGATGCGTAGGTTGATTAAGAAAACTTCAAAAACCCGATTAATGATTTTGTGATGTTTGACTAGGGTTGATAGTTCTTGACATGAACTTTTGATGCTTGAATGCCATGAAATGTTAATTGTTAGTGTTTAGTAGTAATGTATGCTTCATTACCTTCGAAACGGCATATCGTATGTGTAAATTGGATTCCCGAATCATAAAATACGTTTTACGAACTTGAAACTTTGAAAATAAACCTTTCTTGATCAATTGACGAGTTTTCGGTTATTGTAATTGATGTTTTTGTTTGATGATATGTGGTTAGTTGTATTGCTCGTCAAAATACCTTTCCAAGGATATAAGATACATGTTTTGGTTGTTTGCGGATCATAAATGGTGAATGTTTGATGTTTGGTTCGTGCATACTTTGAAAACTGACCAGAAATCTCTGCCCAGATGGTGGCGCGGCGCGCCCCATCCCCGCGCGGCGCGCGGATTGGCCTAGCCAGATTCTGCTCACTTTGTCACATTTCACGCGAAATGTTTGACTAGCTACCGACCTCCGATTCACATGAAACTTGTTTTAATATACTTGATTATGAATATTTAGCATAGAAAAATAGTTCGGGACCCGACCCGAACGCGTTGACTTTTCGTTGACTTTGACCAAGTTTGACTTTTAGTCAAACTTAACCAAACTTTTATGCAATCGTTCTAACATGTTTTTATACTTGTTTCTTGTATGAAACTTGACAACGTGATTCACATGCTATACTTAATCGAGTCGTAACGAGCCATAGGACTAATTGAACACATTTCACCCGACCTTGTGTCGTAACCGGTTAATTGATACAACTTACTTGTTTAGGTCAAGGCTAAGCAACTTTCATGCATACGTTACTTTGTGAAGTACTTTATTAACTCTTGCACTCAAGGTGAGATCATAGTCCCACTTTTTATTCACTTTTATTCTTTACATCGTGGGCTGAGAAACACATACATTTCATACTTATTTACTTTTCATGCTTTTACATTGTGAACAAATACGAATACAAGGATGCATACGAGTTTGAACAAAAGTCCTCAATCCAATTATCATTAGTTCCACTTGCAGGGTGTAAGTGTAAGCGTGTAATTATGTTGTGTGGCCATACGGGTTTAACAAACCCTCATTCAGACGGTTCGCTACCGTTAGTGAATGAAATATAATTTCAACAATGTATAGTGTAAGTTCTAACACTAAATTCAAAATTCAGAGGGAAGATTCGGTTAAGCCTTGATAATTGGGTGCTCGTGATACAAATACTATTTTGGAATGTGAACGATTCTGGTTGAACAATTCTTAAAGAACCTTGTGGTTCAATACAATTTACTTGCTAAACCTATGATTTCACCAACGTTTTCGTTGACAGATTTCTATGTTTTTCTCAGGTCTTGCACGATATGTGATACATGCTTCCGCTCATTATTTGATACTTGCATTGGATGTCGAGTATACATGCTTTTCAGGGAGCGTCTTTTGACTTTACTTTAAACCGTGTCGCCTAGATTTCATTTGTACTTATAACCTTGTAACTTAACTTTTGGTTGAACAATTCTTGTAAACTTTGAAACAATCTTTATTTTGAAATGAAGGCGACATATTTTGGTCAAACGTTATCTTAAAGACTTATAATCAGGTAATGGGACCCACGTAGCCGACGCCGTCACTTAACGATTTGTCGGGGTCGCTACAAGTGGTATCAGAGCCTTGGTTGTAGGGATTTAGAGTTCATTTGTGTCCACCCCGAGTCATAGGGTACATAGGTGAATCTAGACTACAACCGGCATATAGACTGAAGTAGGAATTACTTGACTATTTGTGCATTTATACTCGAACTCTTCTATCATATCTAACTCGTATTCGATCTTGATCTTACGTTGATAAATTTTGTTGACGCGCCACCTTGACTTTATGAAGTAATGTTAAATGCACATGAGAATCAGGGTAATATAATTTCCGGGATTATATTACGGTGATTCACATGGACGTTCCGACATTATGACATAAAGAATTTAGGGCGAGTCAAGGAAAAATTTTCTCTCTATCCTTATTCCATACTCCGGTTAGTATTGTTGAAAATACTAACCAACGATATTCTTGTGTCATGAAGGAACAATGGCTCGTCGACGCACTCCTCCCGAAACTCCCGAACAAGCCCTCCAACGTATGATAGCCACTGCCGTGGATGCGGCCATGGCCGGTCACTCCTCCAACAACAACAATAACAACAATCATCACAACAACAGCAATGGAGCCGGAAATTCCAACGAAGGATGCTCCTATAAGAATTTCATGGGGTGCAAACCTCACACTTTCGATGGAACCGGGGGACCGGTTGTGCTCACCCGATGGTTTGAGCAAACGGAAGCCGTCTTTAGCATAAGCGGTTGTCGAGACCAAGACAAGGTTAGATATTCCACTCACACCTTCGCCGGTATCGCTCTCACATGGTGGAATTCGTATGTACAATCGGTGGGTATCCACGAAGCCCACGCTCTCTCTTGGGCCGACTTAAGAGGAAAGATGATCACCGAATATTTTCCTCGCGAAGAAACCCGAAGGCTCGAACAAGAACTAAGAGCTCTGAAAGCGGTCGGGAACGACCTTAAGGCCTATAATCAACGATTCTTCGAACTTGCTTTGATGTGCCCAAATCTTGTGAACCCCGAATCTTTAAGGGTTGAACTTTACATGGATGGTCTCCCCAAGAGAATCAAACAAGGAGTAATGTCATCCAAACCCGCTAACCACCAAGAGGCTTTGAATATGGCCCGCCAATTGATTGAAACAGTGGACGAGATTGAAGTGCTGGCACCTAAAGCCGAGGATAAATCGGGTGACAACAAAAGAAAATGGGAAGCCCCCCAATCAAGCAATTACAACAACCTCGCCAAGAAGCCCTTCATCCCCAACGGCAAGAAAGGTTATACCGGACACCTACCGTATTGTAACGAGTGCTACAAACATCATTTAGGCGAATGTGGCAAACCATTTTGCTTGAAGTGTCAAAGAAGTGGCCATGTAGCCCACGATTGTAGGAATACCGCTCCCGTCGCTCAAAAGGAGCCCAATGCACCCAAGACGGGTGTTTGTTTTGAATGTGGCCAACCGGGTCATTTTAGGAGTGCGTGCCCAAATAAGAAAATCAACCCCAACGCACGCCGTTAAACTTTCAACATCAACGCCTAGGATGCCCGAGACGACGATGGACTAGTCACGGGTATGTTTCTTCTCGAAATTCTCACGTTTCATGTTTATTCGATTCGGTTACCGTTAGACGTTTTATAAACAAGACTTTGACTCGTACCCTTTGCCCTCCACCTTTTTCCCCTAGACACTACTTAGGCAATTTAAGTGACCAACGGAAAATATTGTGTGCCTATAAATTTTATTGGAGGATATACATTAAGACTTTTGACTTGACACCTATAGAACTAGGGAGCTCGGAACCTATTCGTTAAAAAAAAAAAAAAAAAAAAAAAAAAAAAAAAAATGTTTCCCCATCGTCTTGTATAGATTATTGTGAACTGAGTAATTTTCGGTTGGAAACCGATACCCTCTCCCTCGCATCCATGACCTCATGATTTCTTGCATGAATCCCGTGTGTATTCCAAAACGACCTCCGTTCCGGTTATCATCAATTGGGGGTTAAGGGAGACAATGTCTCCTGAGTCTTTTCCGAACTCGCAACGTAGTTGTAAATCTCTCTTAGTACCATTCGATTTATCCAAGGCTCGTCCGTATCCATAAAACCTCCTAAACCACGTATGCAAACTTATCTAGACAAATCTGTTATCGTATTTATAGATGACGTCTTAACTTATTTAAGTAAAGAAGGAAAACGAACAACATCACCATCTTACGCTCGAACTTTTGAGAAAAGAGCAACTTTATACCAAATTCTCCGAGTGAGAATTTCTGTTGAACGAAGTCCAATTTTCTAGACCATGATGTTAATGGTCGAGGCATTACAATCAATCTCCAAATCAAGCCACATGTAATCAGGAAACTCTCATGACTCAGACTTACCGCAGATTCATTTTCGACTTTTTCTCGTGATGCCCGTTCTTTACCCTCGATAACTCATTAAGGTAGAAATCTAAACCTTTACGTGCCCGAATCTTGAACGTGATTATTCACACCAACCTTGCGAGCTTAAATCGTATAGCGACAGATGGAACTCAAACATGGAAATATTTCTACATGAACGCCGAAAGGCATACTCTCTCGACTCAAAATTTACGTAACTAAAATTCGTTATTTTGCACGAAGAATTCGAATACTAAACTGTAGATCCGATCAACTTTCTCGTCATCACGGACCACACACATACCTCTGTTATTTCACCGTTACTGTCTGATATTACTGGAATTTAAGATAACACACAATCCAACGATACTTCACTCTTCTTTGACTTAACGTACTTGTGTTTCTGATAATCGGCCAACTATTATTCAACCCCGAACTATACAACTACGTGTACTACCTCGTTTCTCTTTCAGACTTCAACTTTTGACAACTAGAGGCACGTTATGGCAACCTCGAGATGTAAGCTCATCCTATTCAAAGTTCTCATTTCGCTCCTATCTTTATCGCTCGCACTTCCGTATAAGGAAACTTTTGTAACATTTCTCAATGGATAGAGAAACTCTTCATATTACATTAGTATTCGCCACGAGGGTGAATAGTCCTAACGAACATTTTTGAGCCCTAACTAACTTGTTCAAACCTTTCTTAAGGAATTCTTTTTCTAATATGGTGTACCATTGCCAATGCCAATTACCTCGGATCAAAATACTCGTATCGCTTCTAGTTTTGCAAGAAACCTTGGGAACCCGCTTAGACATGAGTACCACGTATCTCTCACAAATCGACGAACCGAGCAAACGAACGATTTACATACTGGAATGACATGTTTCAAACTCGCATTATCGCTTTTAGTTGATCCCTCATACTACGATAGTTACCGTTCTTGTACTAACGCCGCACTTCCGAAACCCTATATGACCGCAAATGTCATACCCCTATTCGTTGGACCAACGCATGTGGCAAACAAACACCGAAATCTGAACTACATCAGGAAACAACAATTGAGATCATTCCAGTCCGAGAAGGGCTCGAGATGACCCGTAGTCTCCAGAAGAGTTATACCAAACTTAGATGAAAACCTCACAAAATCCCAGTGTGTAACCGCGTAATATTGCGAACCCGCACCTTGGAAAGGTGTAATCCATTTTGGGAAATCGAGGAAGGTTATAACCGCAATATTGAACCTTTTGAAACCTTGGGGCGTATTGGAACCGCTTCCTACCGCTTAGAACTTCCGACTCAATTAAGTTTCCGTTTATCCTACATTTCGTGTAACAAACTTAGAAACGTGTCATGCGGAACAGGAATGTGCAATCCTTCTAGATGCACCAACTATTGATGACAAACTCCTCTTCATGGGAAAACTGGTTGAAATCATGGATCGTGAAATCGAACCTCAATACAACGTAACACCCCGACTATCCGGATTCGTGGAATGTCCAAGAAAGTACCTTCACTCATTCGTAGAGTTACTACTCTAAGTCTCGAGTAAGAGATATCGACTACTACTTCCAACTAAATTTCGGTACGAAATTTCTTTTGAGGTGTGGATAATGTAACATCCCGCATTTTTCCGTTAAATTATTTTTAACGCCGTCTTTTTCTTTTTAGATAATATCCCTCGTATCTAGATTCGTAACCTCCGTTAGCTAACATTCTAAATATTCTCGTTATCGGATTTTAATACGCGTTTTAAAATATTCCGTTTAGGTATTTTCCGCACCCGCTTCTAAACTCGAGGGACTAAAATTGACACGGGGCAAACTAGTTGACTAGGTCAACTAGTCCACCCCAATCACCACCATTCAATCCCTCCATCTCTCTCTCTTTCTCTCTAGCAAGAACACACACACAAACACCCAATTCAATCATTCATCATCTAAATTTAATCTTGGAAGCTCACAACAAATCCGACAACATATTCGTGATCCTCTCATCATCCTCTTCGATTTGGTACCAATTTCATCCATTTTGGGTAACTTTCTAAAATCACTAAATTTCTCTAAATTCGTTTTATATACTTGAAATTGTGTTAGTTAGTGTCTATGGCTCGTGTATAACATGAATATATGTTTTGTTTGCTCGATTTGTCGAATTGGAGTAACTAATATGAACTTTGAAATGGGTTTGCTTAATCTTGCATTTTGGAAGATTAAATGTTGTTTGATTGTTAAAGTTCATGTTTTAATTGTGTTACTAGTATCACTAGCTTCGTTTTGATGCGTAGGTTGATTAAGAAAACTTCAAAAACCCGATTAATGATTTTGTGATGTTTGACTAGGGTTGATAGTTCTTGACATGAACTTTTGATGCTTGAATGCCATGAAATGTTAATTGTTAGTGTTTAGTAGTAATGTATGCTTCATTACCTTCGAAACGGCATATCGTATGTGTAAATTGGATTCCCGAATCATAAAATACGTTTTACGAACTTGAAACTTTGAAAATAAACCTTTCTTGATCAATTGACGAGTTTTCGGTTATTGTAATTGATGTTTTTGTTTGATGATATGTGGTTAGTTGTATTGCTCGTCAAAATACCTTTCCAAGGATATAAGATACATGTTTTGGTTGTTTGCGGATCATAAATGGTGAATGTTTGATGTTTGGTTCGTGCATACTTTGAAAACTGACCAGAAATCTCTGCCCAGATGGTGGCGCGGCGCGCCCCATCCCCGCGCGGCGCGCGGATTGGCCTGGCCAGATTCTGCTCACTTTGTCACATTTCACGCGAAATGTTTGACTAGCTACCGACCTCCGATTCACATGAAACTTGTTTTAATATACTTGATTATGAATATTTAGCATAGAAAAATAGTTCGGGACCCGACCCGAACGCGTTGACTTTTCGTTGACTTTGACCAAGTTTGACTTTTAGTCAAACTTAACCAAACTTTTATGCAATCGTTCTAACATGCTTTTATACTTGTTTCTTGTATGAAACTTGACAACGTGATTCACATGCTATACTTAATCGAGTCGTAACGAGCCATAGGACTAATTGAACACATTTCACCCGACCTTGTGTCGTAACCGGTTAATTGATACAACTTACTTGTTTAGGTCAAGGCTAAGCAACTTTCATGCATACGTTACTTTGTGAAGTACTTTATTAACTCTTGCACTCAAGGTGAGATCATAGTCCCACTTTTTATTCACTTTTATTCTTTACATCGTGGGCTGAGAAACACATACATTTCATACTTATTTACTTTTCATGCTTTTACATTGTGAACAAATACGAATACAAGGATGCATACGAGTTTGAACAAAAGTCCTCAATCCAATTGTCATTAGTTCCACTTGCAGGGTGTAAGTGTAAGCGTGTAATTATGTTGTGTGGCCATACGGGTTTAACAAACCCTCATTCAGACGGTTCGCTACCGTTAGTGAATGAAATATAATTTCAACAATGTATAGTGTAAGTTCTAACACTAAATTCAAAATTCAGAGGGAAGATTCGGTTAAGCCTTGATAATTGGGTGCTCGTGATACAAATACTATTTTGGAATGTGAACGATTCTGGTTGAACAATTCTTAAAGAACCTTGTGGTTCAATACAATTTACTTGCTAAACCTATGATTTCACCAACGTTTTCGTTGACAGATTTCTATGTTTTTCTCAGGTCTTGCACGATATGTGATACATGCTTCCGCTCATTATTTGATACTTGCATTGGATGTCGAGTATACATGCTTTTCAGGGAGCGTCTTTTGACTTTACTTTAAACCGTGTCGCCTAGATTTCATTTGTACTTATAACCTTGTAACTTAACTTTTGGTTGAACAATTCTTGTAAACTTTGAAACAATCTTTATTTTGAAATGAAGGCGACATATTTTGGTCAAACGTTATCTTAAAGACTTATAATCAGGTAATGGGACCCACGTAGCCGACGCCGTCACTTGACGATTTGTCGGGGTCGCTACACATATTTAACATGACCTAAGAATGTTTTAATATCTCATTTTGTATTAATAACAATAAGTTATAAGTATATTTTGAAACTACTAACTTAAGTTTTCAAAACGATAACCATACGTAACGTTATTTGACTTAAATACTTATGACCTATAATGTTTATACATATATCGTATAAGTAATGTATTTAATCACTTTTAAAGACTTATATACATAAAACAATATAAGTATATTTACAAAAGATAACTATATTTGAATCCTCGTTCCGTTTTCTCAAAGATTTGTATACGTATACCTAGGGTATATGTACCCGTATCATACGCAGCTTCTAGATGTATTTACTATTGGTATATACCAATAAAAATCTGCTCTTTAGCAGCCTTAAATGATTAAGAAACATGTGGAACCAACCATTTGTCAAGTAGCATGAATTATTTAGCAAGAAAACAAAGTTAGGTATCTTTTTTTTCCTTTATAACCTAAAAACGTTTTTATGCATGCACACCATTTCTTCACCCCATTTTCTCATACTTACACTCCCATTTCTCTCTCAAAATACTCTTAACTTCATACTTGATCATCTCCAAGCATTTTCCCCATCATTTAGCTTCAAAAACATCACTTAATCACCATAAGAAAACCCTTACAAAAACACTTCAAGAATCCTTCCAAGAACACAAACTTACTTCCAATCTTTCATCCAATTCCATCACCCTTTTGGTTCTAGGTTCTTACTCCTATTTTACAGCAACCTTGTCCAAGGAACTTGAGGTAGTAACTATGTTCATAACCTTATTCGATTCATATATATATAGCTATCTTATTTTGTGGTATAAAATTTTAACAACAAGAACATAGTTTGAAAGTTTTCAAACTTGTTTGCAAACTAAATAGATCCTTCTAACTTAACTTTTAAAATACTTCAAGACCTGTAATATAACTTAATTACATGCTAATTTAACAAGGTATAACTTAGTTTTTCAAAGAACACCTTAAAAACTGTTTTTACGACGTCGGAGTGCAACCGGGGACTGTTTTGGGTTGGATAATTAAAAACCATCTTAAACTTTGAATTGGAAGTTTATCTTCTGGAAAAATGATTTTTAATATGAATATGATAACACATAAAAATTTCATGATTTAATTCAAAGTATAAGTATTTTTAGAAAAATAATCATTTAAGGTTGTTTACATAAAGGAAAATGTTTAACTTCATAAGTTTCACTAAAGTTTGACCTATGCCGTGTGATTTTGAATACAAACTAAGGTATTTACAGTTCATAGTCTTAAATAGGGACTCGATCCAAGGAGATGGCAAGTTGAATCAACGAAAACGGAGTTGTAACGAAGAAACTATGACCGAAACAAAATCGGATATCCAAGACTAGTTTAGCCACGAAAATAATTGGGAAAAATTAAATAAATCACATCTTTTTAAGTTAACATGATATTTTATATATATGTACTTATAATTCAATTTTATATGGTTCAGGATCACCCGTAAACAACACGAGAAGATTAATCATAAGATCCCATGATTGTACGCAACACGTCATTTGACAACACCGGTACCGTGGGTCAAGATTAATCTCGACCAATACATATACGATGGGGTTTTATTTATTTCGTTGGGGGTTTTATTTATTTCATTGCGGGTATATTAAACATCTAAAAATGAACCATTAAAATTGAATTACTAACAACGAACTACTAACTACAGACTAAGGAATTATTCAAAGTATTAAAAGTATAACAAGTATATATATGTGACGTTTGTTTAAAAAGAAAAGGTATTGATATATTATATATGGATAGGTTCGTGATATCAACCGGAGACCAAGTCAAATTATATATATATCTTCAAGACGAAAGTGAGTATATAGTCCCACTTTTAAACTCTAAATATTTCGGGATGAGAATACATGTATTTTATGTTTTACGTTATGGACACAAGTAACTGAAAAATATATTCTACGTTGAGTTGTACCACTGGCATACTTCCCTGTAGCTTGGTAACTGTTATTTACAGCGGTATTGTAAACGCGAATCCTGTTGATAGATCTATCGGGCCTGACAACCCCAACCGGACTGGACGACCAGTATTCAACGGTTGCACAGTACTTCGTTTCGTGACTACACTTGGTACGGTGTAGTAAGATTTCATAATAAAGGGAATATGCGACGTGATTAAATGTTAAGTATGGTTACCAAGTGCTCAACCACTTAGAATATTTTTATTAAACTGTTTATATACGAAATCTTGTGGTCTATATATATATATTGCTGCCGGCATTAAACCTATATCTCACCAACTTTATGTTGACCTTTTAAAACATGTCTATTCTCAGGTGATTACTAAAGCTTCCGCTGCATTATGTTGAATTTGAGCAGGATCTTGCGTACGCATATTTGTGTCAAAAATAAAACTGCATACCCAAGGATTTGTGTTGTAAAATATGCTCGAAATCGTGTTGTTATCATTATATGTAAAGTTTGTAAGTCGAAGATTATCGCTAAACGATAATCATCTTTTTATTGTCTAAAGCTTGTAACAAAAATAATGGTTATGGTTTGTAATGTATAATATATGCAGTTTCTCTTTTAAAAATGTCGCATATAGAGGTCAATACCTCGCAATGAAATCATACGTTATCTAACACGTTCTTATGGTTAAGGACGGGTTATGACAAAATATATGTTCGTTTTTAGCATTATCAGGCTCTCAAAATGTGCAATCTTGATCTTAAGGAGACGGGTCGCCTTCGTTTGAGCCAATTGAACGAGTTGAACGAGTTAAGGCTAGAAGTCTATGATAACTCGTTGTTGTGTAAGGAGAGGACAAAGAAGTGGCACGATAGTCGTTTAAAAGATCCAAAAGAATTTAAGGAAGGGGATCATGTCCTTCTTTTCAATTCAAGGTTTAAATTGTTTCCCAGAAAGTTGAGATCGAAATGGTTGGGACCATTTGTGGTGAGAAAAGTCTATCCTCACGGGGCAATAGACTTGGCAAATTCGAAAGGAGAAGAGTTTAAGGTGAATGGCCAACGTGTCAGGCATTATGTGGATGATTTGAAGAAGGTGGAAGATGAGGTTAAACTCATCTTCAACGCAAACAACGCCTAAAATTGACTTTGGCGTTGTTTTTGTAGAGTTTGTATAATTCGTGTATTTTTTGTATTTTTATGCTTGAAACAGGTGCAATATGATCAATTTTATTGTTTTAAATGATGGGTGTGTGTATTGGAATGTTTGGAGTGAGTTTTATGTGAAAATATAAGCGAAAAGGCACCTGGAGGTTTTGCGCACCGCACTTTTGAGTGCGCACAACGCATTTGTTACGAAAAAAGCTGAATGTTTATTCAAACTTCTGACTCTGTTTCATGTTTTAGCTGATTTTTGATCTTTAAGGAGATTATCCTTTCTGGGAATCTGATTCATTAGTCTTATAAGCTAATTTGCACGGTGCCCCCCGTTGTACGAGACAGATCCTCTCATGGTTAGGATAAGTCTGACCACTTGGCGACCTTGTTTGATGCTGAGGTCCGTGGATTTCCAGCTGATTTTTGAGAAATCTTTTCAAGGTTTTTCGTAGACTCTACAACTGGTCTGGACAACAACTTCCTGACCTTAATCAAGAAGCGCGTGTCTTTTTCTCGGAAGACTTTATTTCCTTTTAAATTTCATTTATATTACAATAAACTGGGTAAAACTGATTAATATTGTCCAAAACAAAAGTATCTTTAATTATTTGTACAAAAATATGTGATATATGTTTTAAATAACTTGGTAAATTTTTCCCACACTTGGCTTTTATTTTCCTTTCTTTGCCTTTTTATTTTCCTCTATTCCATTTTAAATGAATTCTAACATTTTGGGTTGTTTCTCAATTCATGTCCTTTACGAGGTAACAATAATTTCGGTGTTGACACCTAGTTTTATCGTTCATAAATTTGTATAAACACGATTTTGAGTTCATTTAATTGAAAATTTTGAAAATTTTTACTAGAATTGGGTAGTCAGTATATAAGACTAAGGCTGTTCTTTATTATCAGAGAGCACTAGATTCTAATACAACTACTGCGTTACTAATATTTTTAATGGTAACCAAGTGTATAAGTCAAAAATTTTAAAAATCCGAAAGAATTTAACCCCTTCCCACACTTAAGATCTTGCAATGTCCTCATTTGCAAGAAATCAGTAACAATTTAAATTATTGAGGGTGATTAGCGTAGAAAAATAATTAAATTTTACCAAAGTTTCCAAACATATTGGCGTTTGTTTGTTGAATGATAAATAGTGCACATCATTTGTTCATTCCGTCTTGTTGTTACATCACATTTGTTTTTCGTTTTGTCGTCAAAATTAGTAGCTTTTGCTGAACTTAATGCCAGTCTTTGAAAGTTCGCTGTTTTACCCTGTTGTGTACAATTGACAATATACATACATACAAATAATAACATGCATGGTAATTTGAAATGGGACTTAACATCCCACTTTCAAATCAAATATGAAATATTAGTACATCATAATAAAAATGTTAAAACTTACATAAAAGTATCATAATATTATATGTTTAAACATAAATAAATAAAAATAATAAAAAGATACAAATCACCAACGGGAACTGTATCAATCTGGATAGGGGTTTCAGTTCATGTCATCGGTCGGGTTCCACGGTTGGTTATAGGTGTACTGATAGGCCTGGTTAGGGTCGTAGAGAGTAAATGGTGGTCGCATATCGGGCTGGTGTGGCGGATAGTAAGCAGGTCGGGTCGGTACGTAGTTATTTGGTACCTGAGGTGATAGCTGGCTCATGCGAATTTTTTTTTATATAAAAACCTTATATTTTTAAAACAAATAATTACTTAAAAATTAAAATTTTGTTTCTTTTTAGGATGAGGGCGTTTCGGATCGTTGTCCTAGTCTGTCTCTCGACAAAATTTTAAAATTTGTCACTTTTTAAGCGTTGTTTTAAAAGCAAAGATTTTTGGGTTTTTTTAATGTTTTTGGCATACTTTAATTCAATAAGATTAAAAATAATGATAATAAAAGTTCTCGTCCCGCCCTCGGGTAAAGCAATTTCGGTTCAACGACCTAGTTTTCAACTCACGATGAATTTTTACAAATCACATTTTTAACTTAATGAAATAAAGTACATTATTGTTTTTAAATTCACACCAAACTAAAATGCATAAAATTAAAAATTTATATAAATATCATTAATATTTTTATACATTAATTTTACAAACTTATATTAAAAATATTAATTTTTAAAGTATTTAAAAACTTAAATATATTGATTTTAAAAATTTACATTAATAATTTGAGATTTATATATTAATTTTAAAAACAAGGTAAAAATTAAAATTAAAAATCTTTTTGGTCTTTTATCCCACTTTAATCAATCAAATATTAACAAAAATATACGCCCCTCTTTACGGTAAAGTAATTTCGGTTCCATAACCTAGTTTTACTCCTGACGAATTTTTAAAATATTTTGGGTTAATTTATTAAAGATATTTATACCTTAAGAATAAACGGTAAATTTCGCAGTGATGTAATAAATTTTTGTATGATATTAATAATTTTGGTTTCGCATACCTAATTTTATTGAATACCAATTTAATACTTTATAGCGAACGATTCAACGTTTATTATCAAAAGGTTAAAAGCAATAAAAAAACTGTACATACTTACCTGTGAGAAAGAATTCTCAGAGACCTGCTTTAGCCGACTCATAGGAGAGTCGTGTGATTTGGTTTTCCATAGCTACATAAGCGTAACCTCGATTCTTCAATAACTTTTCTTCTAAACATATAAACGGTCCTTCTCTGCATAGAGTAACAAATTCGGTATTTGAATATATTTGATTGTTCGAACATTTACCTTCGTGTGACCATTTTCCGCATTTATGACATCTTTCAAGGTTTCGTGCTCTTCTTTTTGTTTCAGATTTTGATTTTCCTTTACCAAAATGTGTCTTATGATGATCTTTCCTGAGTTCTTTCCTTACTTCGTCCATTTTGCCTCTTATGAATGATACCAGTTCACTCGGGAAGATGTTATTATTACGTTTAGTAATCATAGCGTGTAGTAGTAGACCATGGTTCAGATCAAAGGAATTCTTCATCTCGTAAAACCTAAAAAAAATAAAAATTCAGAATGGAGGGAGAAGACAAGTTCTTTAGTTTCTGCTAGGGAAAGACAATTCGGGTTCCATTTTCGAGAACTACACGAAAATAGAATATCTAACTCTAATAGGAATATATATTATCCTTAAAAGACTTGATTCTTCCCACACTTAGTTAGCTGTGGTGTCGAAATTGTGATTAACTTCGTTTTCAATTGGACTATCAACAACTTGTATATCTCAGACTTTTGCTTCAAGCCAACTGTTGATTTCCTCTGTAACTTTCACAAATTCAACTAACATTGCCTTTTCTTTAGACGACAAATTGGATACTAATCGGTTACATAACTTAAAGTTCCCCTTAATCCTACCATCTTGAATCCGTTTATAAAGTTTCTTCGTTGAACTGTTGAAAACGGGTTCATCTAATTTCGTATCAACAACGGGGTTCTTTGTTATCAGGTCATCATTGGTTGTTGCTTCATCTTCCCCACACTTAGGCGTTTTTATTGGTTCAACAGTTTTGGTTGGTGGAGATCTAAACTTTCGGTTCACAAAGGTAATCGATTTGTCACCATCCCTAAGTGTCATTCTACCTTCTCTTACATCAATGAATGCTTCGGTGGTTGCTAAAAATGGGCAACCTAAAATTAGAGGAATATCAAGGTCTTCCTCCATATTAATAACTATGAAGTTTGTAACAAAGGTCAAACTTCCCACTTTAACAAGTAAATTGTTTGCTATTCCAACCGGGTGATTAATGGTTTGATCAAATAATTGAACACCTATTCTGGTTGGTCTTAATTTACCCACACCTAATCTTTTGTATAAGGAAAGAGGCATAAAATTTGCACTTGCTCCTAAATCTGCGAGTCCATTATACATAGCACCATCGTTAAGCAAGCAAGAAATGATAAATTCACCTGGGTCTCCTACTTTAGTAAGTAGAGTTGGTTTGTTAATCTTTTCCAAGTGATCTTTTCTTGGTTCTTTCACTTCTACTTGAAATTTTTGTTCACATTTTCCTTCGTTTCTTGGAATGGGAGGTTTGTATAGGAATTCTTCTTCATCACTCCAATTTGAAGCTTCCCCATCTTCCAATTTTGGTTTTTCATATGTTGTTGATAACATATTTATGTTTTCATTCTGAGGGTTTTTTTGGGTGGTGAAATTATGATTGACTTCATTGTCAACTTACATCAAACCATGTATGTAATGTTTAACTCTGTGACCATTAACGTTAAATTCAATCCCATTTGAATTTATTAACTCTATTTTTCCATATGGGAAAACTCTTTTGACTATGAATGGTCCAGACCATCTTGATTTCAATTTTCCAGGAAATAGCTTGAATCGTTAATTGAAAAGAAGAACTTTGTCTCCTTCTTTAAATTCTTTTGAACTTCTGATTCTTTTATCATGCCATTTCTTCGTTCTTTCTTTATAGATTAACGAATTTTCGTATGCTTCATGTCTTAATTCTTCTAATTCGTTTAGTTGACTTAACCGTAGACGTCCAGCTTCATGTAAATCAAGATTACATGTCTTCAAAGCCCAAAATGCTTTGTGCTCAATTTCTACTAGAAGATGACATGCTTTTCCATAAACGAGTTTAAAAGGTGTGGTTCCAATTGGAGTTTTTTAGGCTGTTCTAAAAGCCCAGAGTGCATCCTCCAATTTCATGGACCATTCCTTCGGATTTGATCCTACGGTTTTCTCTAGAATACGTTTTAAAGCTCGGTTGGTATTTTCATCTTGTCCACTTGTTTGTGGATGATACGCGGTTGAGATTTTATGAGTTACTCCATATCTTTTGAGAACTTTCTCAAGTTGATTATTACAAAAATGAGTACCCCGATCACTTATTAAAGCTTTCGGTGTTCCGAACCTTTTAAAAAGACATTTTAAGAAGTTGACTATAACTCGTGCATCGTTAGTTGGGAGAGCTTGTGCTTCCGCCCATTTAGATGCATAATCAATGGCAACGAGAATGTAGAGATTATTATGAGATTTTGGAAATGGACCCATAAAGTCAATACCCCAAACGTCAAATACTTCACATACTTGAATGACATTTTATGGCATTTCATCACGTTGACTTATTTTTCAGGCCCTTTGACAAGCATCACAGGATTTGCAAAGAAGGTGTGCGTCTTTGAAAATTGTAGGCCAATAGAATCCAGCGTCATAGACTTTTCTTGCTGTGAGTTGAGGCGCATAATGCCCTCCTGTTGGTCCTGTGTGACAATGGTTTAAGATTTTACTGGCTTCATCCCCGAATTTGCATCGGCGTATTATTCCATCGGGATAATTTTTAAACAAATGTGGATCTTCCCAAAAATAGTGTTTTATATCACTAAATAATTTCTTTCATTTTTGGTACGATAACGCTATTTCAAGGAATCCACATACTAAGTAGTTTGCATAGTCTGCAAACCATGGAATTTCATTATAATGTATCTTCAATAGATATTCATCAGGAAAGTTATCTTGTATGGCCGATTCATTTAGAACTTCTAATTCAGGATTTTCAAGACGAGAAAGATGATTAGCGGCGAGATTTTCTACTCCCTTTTTGTCTCGGATCTCAATATCGAACTTTTGTAGAAGTAAGATCCAATGGATTAATTGTGGTTTGGTATCTTGTTTGGAAAATAGGTATCTAAGAGTAGAATGGTCGGTATAGACCACCGTTTTTGCTAGAACGAGATATGAACGAAATTTGTCAAAAGCAAAGACAATAGCAAGGAGTTCTTTTTAAGTAGTTGTGTAAATTGTTTGTGCTCCTTGTAACATCTTACTAGCGTAATAAATAAGTTGAAATCGTTTTTCAATCCTTTGTCCTAAAACAGCTCCCATTGCAAAATCACTTGCATCGCACATGAGTTCAAATGGTAAATTCCAATTTGGAGTTATCATGATCGGCGCATTAGTGAGTTTTTCTTTAAGAATATTAAAAGATTTGATGCATTCATCTGAAAAGATGAATGAAGCATCTTTTTCTAGGAGTTTATTCATAGGAGTGGCAATTTTAGAAAAATCTTTTATGAAACGTCGGTAAAAACCTGCATGCCCTAGAAAACTCCTAACTTCTCTTACATTGGTGGGATGTGGAAGTTTAGCAATTACATCTACTTTAGCTCTATCCACTTCTATTCCTTCCTTTGAAATTTTATGACCAAGAACGATGCCTTCTTTAATCATGAAATGGCATTTCTCCTAATTAAGTACTAGATTTGATTGTTCGCATCTAATAAGCATTCATTCAAGATTGACTAGACATGTTTCAAAAGTATCACCGAAGACTGAAAAGTCATCCATGAAAACTTCCATGCATTCTTCTATCATGTCGTGAAAAATCGCCATCATGCACATTTGAAAGGTTGTAGGGGCGTTGCAAAGTCCAAATGGCATGCGTTTGTAAGCCAAAGTACCATAAGGGCACGTGAATGTGGTTTTCTCTTGATCCTCGGGTGCTATTGGGATTTGAAAATATCCGGAAAAACCGTCAAGAAAACAATAGTAACTATTTCCGGCTAATCTTTCCAACATTTGATCAATGAAAGGTAATGGAAAGTGATCTTTTCTGGTGGCGTCATTTAATTTTCTATAATCATTACAAACACGCCATCCTGTTACAGTCCTAGTAGGAATAAGCTCATTTTTTTCATTTGTGATGACAGTCATGCCACCCTTCTTAGGTACACATTGAACTGGGCTTACCCATGGGCTATCAGAGATTGGATAAATTAAACCTGCATCTAGCAGTTTAATAATTTCTTTCTTAACAACATCTTGCATATTAGGATTTAGTCTTCGTTGGCGTTGCACATACGTTTTATGACCTTCATCCATAAGGATTTTATATGTGCAATACGAAGGACTTATGCCTTTAATATTATAAATCTTCCATGCAATAGCTGGTTTATGAGCTTTTAGCACAGAAATGAGTTGAGATTTTTCATTTTCAGTAAGAGAAGACGATATTATTACAGGTAATTCAGATTCACCATGTAAATAAGCATATTCCAAATGGTTTGGAAGTGGCTTTAACTCTAATGTCGGTGGTTCTTCTATCGATGATTTATATCGATATCTGTCTTCCTCTTTTAGCATTTGAATTTCTTCTGTTGTTGGTTCATAATCATTAACCATGAGTGTAGCTAACATTTCAGTTTCATCAATTGGTTCAGTTCCTTCTCCTACAGAACATTCTCCTGTTCCTTGTAATTCTGGAAATTCTTCTAACAATTCTGCATGTGAATCTATAGTTTGAATATAATAACATGTATCATCTGCAGATTGCGGTTGTTGCATGGCTCTATCAACAGAAAAGGTAACACTCTCGTCCTCTATACTCAGGGACAGTTTCTTACCGAACACGTCTATTATTGCTTTAGCCGTGTTTAAGAATGGTCTTCCTAATATGAGAGGAACTCGAGAATCTTCTTCCATATCCAGAATAACAAAATCTACTGGAAATACTAAAGTATCAACTTTAACTAGCATGTTCTCCTTTATCCCTCTAGGATATTTTACTGATCGATCGGCTAGTTGTATGCTTATTCGTGTTGGTTTCAATTCTCCAAAGTCTAGTTTAGCGTATAGTGAATATGGCATTAAATTTATACTAGCACCTAAGTCTGCCAATGCTTCTATTGAACTGAGACTACCCAGAAAATATGGAATTATGAAACTTCCTGGAGCAGATAATTTTTCTGGTATTTTATTCAACATCACTGCAGAACAATTAGCATTCATTGTAACAGCTGAGAGTTCTTCCATTTTCTTTCTATTTGTGATTAGATCTTTTAGAAATTTAGCATATCTAGGCATTCCTGAAATCACATCAATGAAAGGAAGATTTACATTTATTTGTTTAAACATATCCAAAAATTTGGATTGCACGGCTTCAAGTCTTTCTTTTCTCATTTTACTTGGGTAAGGAAGTGGTGGTTGATATGGTTTAACATAAGGTTTAGCCTTAACTGTGTTTTCTTCATTAACCTTTTCAACTACAGGTTCTGTTTCCTTTTCTTGCTCAGGTTGTGGTGCCTGTGTAGTAGGAATAGAGTTATCAGAAATTACAGGTATTTCAGGTGGTTTAAGTGTAATACCACTTCTTGTGGTAATGGCTTTAGCTGTTTCATTACGGGGGTTAGCATTTGTATCACTAGGTAGACTTCCCGGTTTTCTTTCACCTATCAACCTTGCTAGGTTACTTACTTCTTGTTCTAAATTTTGAATAGAAGCTTGTTGATTTCTAAATGCTTGAGCATTTTGTTCATTAGTTTGTTTCTGAGATGTGAAAAACTGTGTTTGAGATTCAACTAGCTTCGACATCATATCTTCAAAATTTGGCTTTTTATCATCGGTTTGTGGTGGTTTATTTTGAAAAATAGGTCTTTGCTGATTGTAAGTATTATTAGATACTTGTTGATTGCTAGGACCTTGTTGGTTGTTGTATGGAACATTTCAGTTATAATTCTGATTTTGATTGTAGATTAGTCTTGGCGGTTGATAATTATTCTGATAATTATTTTCAGGCCTTTGATTCATGTATGAAACATTCTCTCTTTGTTCCATTGTTTGTTCAATACTGAGACAATCTTTTGTCAAATGTGGTCCTCCACACTGCTCACAACTAATTCGTATTGAGTGAATATCTTTAGTCATATTTTCCATTCGTCTCTCGACAGCATCTATCTTTGCGGACATGGAATCAAAGTCATGGCTAGAATCGGCTCTAGCTACTGTAGATGATCTAACGATATCTTTTTCTTGGTGCCACTCATGTGAGTGGGAAGCAGTGTTATCAATAATTTTGTAAGCTTCAGTTGCGATTTTCTTCATAATGGAACCACCAACTGCTATATCGATGTCTTTTCGTGTAGTGATGTCGCATCCTTGGTAGAATATTTGTACTATTTGATAAGTGTCTAAACTATGTTGCGGACATCCTCTCAACACCTTTCGAAATCTTATCCACGCCTCATATAGAGTTTCATTTGGCTTTTGTGTGAACGTAACAATTTCTCCTTGAAGTCTCATGACTTTAGATGCCGGAAAGAATTGTTTAAGAAATTTTTCAACTAAAACATCCCATGTATCAATCGCCCCTTCAGGTAACGATTCTAACCAATCTTTGGCTTCTCCCTTTGAAGTCCAGGGAAATAACATGAGATAGATCTGTTCATCCTCCACTTCTTGGATTTTAAATAGAGTACAGATCCTATTAAAGGTACGAAGATGTTCGTTTGGATCTTCCTTCGGCGCACCACTAAATTGGCATTAATTAGTTACCATGTGTAGGATTTGTCCTTTGATTTCATAATCTGGTGCATTAATGTCTGGTTGAGTAATTGCGTGACCTTGGCCAGTGCGTTTAGCTCTCATTCGGTCTTCCATACTTAGAGGTTCCAGATTTTCCATGATTGAGTTTGTTGAATCTGAATCACTAGAGGATTCTGACTTAATGGTTTCTTCCTCGACAATTTCTGGATGAGTGATTTGTGGTTCAGGAGGAATTATTTGTAGTTCAGGATCTCTGAATTGTCCCTGAATATCCTCCGGATTCTCAATTGTGAGGTCGGGTACAAAAAATGGATTATCGGAAATTTGAATTGGAGTACTTGGTCGACTAGATGACGATTCTAAAGAAAAATCAACGGCGACAATATTGGCTAGATGTCTTGATCGAGTTACAGGTGGTGAACGTATGAAAGGTGGTGAACATTTTGCTCTGTGCATTCACTGAATATCCTTTTAGTTATAAAAAAAATAAAAATTATATAAGCTATCAAATTAATAGACTTTTTTGATTTTGCCAATGTTTCGAACAGCCAATAGATGCAGCAGGTAGCCAGGACCCTTTAAATCGGAAGCCCACAACTCGCCACTAACAAATCCAACAACTACTACGAATCAGAAAATTTTGGATGTCTATCAATTTAACTGCTTAAAATAATTTTTCGTTTTGAAATTTTTGAAAATTCTATGTCCTAAAAACTAGAGTGTCGAGAAATAAGAAAGAAAAAGAACGCGTCGAAAAATAAAAAAGTCGAAAAATATTAAAAAGAAAGAAAAACGTCGAAACTTAAAAGTCTAAAAACTAAAAATTAAAACTTACGTCTAAAGGTATTAAAGCTTAAAAGGAATTCTATATCCAAAACGGCAATAACTTAAAAAGTATTAAAATCTTAAATACTAAAGCAATAAGCGACGTCGTAAAATTCTAAAGCGCCTAAGTCTTAATCTAAAGAAAAAGCACTTAAGGGATTTTACGGCAAAGTCTAAAAATCTAGAAATAAAAATAACTACGGCAAAATACTAAGTTACTAACTAATTTCGAACGATAAATTACAAAATACAAATAAATGATTAAAAAGATACGAAATATAAATATAGACTTAAAGTTATAAAAATACAATTTTTATAAAAATATTATTTTTATATTATTTATTTTATAAAAGTATTAATTTTATAAATAATAAAACTAATTAAAACTTAAAAATGCAAAATAAAGAAAACTAAAACTAATTAATATTAAAACAAAACCCTAATCTAAATTAATTAATAATAATTATATATTAATCAAACCCTAATTCGATTTAGCTGATGTACCAGGCCTGTCAAATCAGCTCATGCGATCTGTTGAAAATTCATGCGATCGCATGGTGCTCGGATCCAGTTCAGATGTTGGGCTGCTACAGTGTAGTGGCCCGATTATTATTATTATTATTTTTTTGTTTTTAATTTATATAAAATATTTATATAAAATAAATAAAAACTTAATTTTTTTTTAAAAAAACTACCTATTAGTTTTTGTAACTAAAAGAAAATACAAACTTTTTAATTTTTTTGTTGTTGAAAAAAACGTAAAAATATATAGTAATATATATATATATATATATATATATATATATATATATATATATATATATATATATATATATATATATATATATATATTTATTTTTCTTTTTCTTGTTTTTATATTTTTGATATTTAAAATGTATTTTTACAAAAAGAAATTAAAACTTAATAAAAATCTCTTTTTTTATAGCGTTTCGCTTTCGGCGTTGTTTTTCCCCGGCAGCGGCGCCAAAAATACTTGATGTTAAAGCGAAAGGGTACAAAATACTATTAATTTTTACTAGGAAATACTATTAAATACGATACAATTTTACACAAGTTATTTATTTATTTATAGAGTGGATATACCTAAACCTTGCAACAACACTTATAGGCAGTGTACCTAATCGTACAGTAGTATATATATATATATATATATATATATATATATATATATATATATATATATATATATATATATATATATATATAAGTAGTATTATTATTATAGAAGGGGGTTTTTACCGTTTAATGACTGGTTTGTCGATTTTATGTCTTAAGTCGCAGTTAAAACCTAATGTAAAATATTAAAAATAAATATAACTTAATTTAAAACGTAAAGTAAATAACGATAATTAAAGTGCGATAAATAAAATGACGATAAATAAAATTGGGATAATTAAAAAGTACGATAATTAAAAGTGCGATACAGTAAATAAAAATGAGATGAAATATGAAATAAAGGAATTATGCTTATTTAAACTTCCGTAATCATGATGTTCGACGTGTTGATTTTAGTTTATTACCATGGGTTAATTGTCCTTTGTCCTGGATTATTCGATATGTCCATACGATTTTGTTCATAATAGTCCATCAGTCATAAATATAAAATGCGAGAGTCTTCGTCAAATTATCCTTATACCAGAAGTCAAATATTCCAACTAATTGGGGATTCGAACTGTAACAAGGTCTTAATACTTTATTTAATGAATACACCAGGTTATCGACTGCGTGTAATCCAAGGTTTTACTATTTTGTTAACAATTACACCAATTACACTTGTATGTAATTCACCCCTGTTTCAACGAGTCTATTGATTATTAATCCATCCCCATGTCCGGTAAAATGAATTATAATTCGTATTTATAGATATCCTGCCCACCGTACCCGATTAAGCGTATGTGGTTATTTATAGATACGTCAAATTATAATCTTTATATTAAATTAACGAGATATCGTTTAGTTAATATAATGCCCATTAATAGCCCATAGTCCAATTTCCACAAGTGTCATTCTTTTGTCCAAACCCTAATTATGGTACAAAGCCCAATTACCTCGTCTTTAATATTTAGCCCAACATCACGATTACTTCGATTTAAATAAGCATAATAATAACTTTGCTACGAGACATTAATTTAAAAAGGTTGAACATAACTTACAATGATTAATAATGGCGTAGCTTTACACGGACAGAATTTCGACTTACACACTTACAACATTCGCTAACATAACCTTATTATTATTAATCTTAAATTAAAATTAAAATTATAAATATAAATATAAATATATATATATATATATATATATATATATATATATATATATATATATATATATATATATATATATATATATATATATATATATATATATATATATTGAGAGTAAGAGAGATTGAAAAATTATGTGTAAAATTCGGCCAGAACTCGTGCATCTTATAGGACCTGACACGCTACAGTGCACCATGCGATCGCATGGTGTTTGGTCTTCCTTGCCATGCGATCGCATGGCCTTCTTTTATAGCTCAGGTACTTTTGTTTTTTATTTGCCGACGGTTTTTTAATATAAAAATAATATAAATAATTTATAGAATTATTTAAATATTATATTATATTCGTGTGCATAGTTGACTTGTAATTTTAGCTCCGGTGTGTCGCGCGTTGAGAGTTGACTCTGGTCTCGGTTCCAGATTTTCGAACGTCCTTGCGTACTATTTAATATCTTGTACTTTGCATTTTGCGGCTCGTACTCTTGTAATTTTTAGATGTTTCTTATCAATAAATTGAACTACATTGATTGTACTTTGTACTTTTTAGCTTTTTGGTCGTTTGCGTCTTCAAATCGTCGAATCTGTCTTTTGTCTTCACCTTTTATTAGTTAAACGAATATCACTTGTAAATAGAACAATTGCAACTAAAAGCTTGTCTTTCTTGAGGGATAATGCTATGAAATATATGTTCGTTTTTAGCATTATCAGTCTCTCAAAATGTGCAATCTTGATTTTAAGGAGGCTGGTCGCCTTCGTTTGAGCCAATTGAACGAGTTGAACGAGTTAAGGCTAGAAGCCTATGATAACTCGTTGTTGTGTAAGGAGAGGACAAAGAAGTGGCATGATAGTCATTTAAAAGATCCAAAAGAATTTAAGGAAGGGGATCATGTCCTTCTTTTCAATTCAAGGTTTAAATTGTTTCCCAGAAAGTTGAGATCGAAATGGTCGGGACCATTTGTGGTGAGAAAAGTCTATCCTCAAGGGGCAATAGACTTGGTAAATTCGAAAGGAGAGGAGTTTAAGGTGAATGGCCAACGGGTCAGGCATTATGTAGATGGTTTGAAGAAGGTTGAAGATGAGGTTAAACTCATCTTCAACGCCAACAACGCCTAAAATTGACTTTGGCGTTGTTTTTGTAGAGTTTGTATAATTCGTATATTTTTTGTATATTTATGCTTGAAACAGGTGCAATATGATCAATTTTATTGTTTTAAATGATGGGTGTGTGTATTGGAATGTTTGGAGTGAGTTTTGTGTGAAAATATAAGCGAAAAGGCACCTGGGGGTTTTGCGCACCGCACTTTTGAGTGCGCACAACGCATTTGTTACGAAAAAAACTGAATGTTTATTCAAACTTCTGACTCTGTTTCACGTTTTAGTGCGCGCTGCGCTTTTGAGTGTGCACCACATAGTTTGTTTTATGTATTAGCGCGCGCCGCGCTTTTGACTGCGCACCGCACATGTTGCCAGATCTGACCCGTCAGCCTTTTTTTTAATGAACCCGATTGTTATAACCCGATTCAAAACGGGTTGTAGTCGTATTTTAAGGCCTTTTAGGGTTATTGCAACCTTTTTGCACCCACTTACAGACACATAACACATACACATCTTCAAGAATTCCAAGCCATGGTTTTTCAAGGTTAAATTCGTGTGATTTTTCTTGCAATTACTTGAGAATCATGAATTCTAGGGTCTGTCTCTCCTTCTCTTACACTTAATTTCATCTCTATTGTTGCTAGTTATGCTTAATGTGATAATTACTTGAAGTTCAAGTGTGGGGTTAACCCTAATTCGTTTTATTGCTTGACTGGTCACATGATTAGTGTTAATAATGCCCAATATGCTTTGTTTATATGATATTTACATGTGATTAGTGCATATTATTGATGCTAGGGTTTGAATTGACACTAAATCCGAAATTGATGTCTTTAATTTGGAGTTTTTGTGTGTAAGATGGTTAATTGCTATATGAGAAGTAATTAATGATAGTGTGGGGTAATATAGGCGGGTCAAGTGTCAACTTTCTTGATTTTTGATGATTTGTGCAACATTGTTAATGGAGATGATGTTTTTGAGTATGTTTGAGAAAGTTAAGGGTTACACATGCGTTAAGGTTGTTTTAAAGATGATTTTGAGTTGGCTAAGTTGTATGTTCATGAATTGTTAAGCTTAGTTTGTTTGGGAAATTAAATTTTCTTGATATATTTATGCTAGCTTTTCATGTAACATGCCATGATTTTATTTTTAAGGATTTAGTTGGTTGAGTTTGGTAAAAGAAAAGATAGTGTTGTTTTAAAACATGCTCTTGTGTGATGTTAACCATGAAGAGGGAAATTAATAAACAAGAGGATGTTTGCAAGTTGTCTATTTTTGCTAACACTAATTTTTTGAATTTTGTGGTTGTTTTGTTGGTATTGTTTGGTGAATGTAGGGAAGAGGAAAGCGTACGAGAACCGCTCCTAGTTCTTCGGCGCAAGCACAACAAAAAGATCCAAGGGATTGGCTAGAGTATGTAAGG
Organism: Rutidosis leptorrhynchoides; assembly: GCF_046630445.1. NCBI lineage: Eukaryota > Viridiplantae > Streptophyta > Magnoliopsida > Asterales > Asteraceae > Rutidosis > Rutidosis leptorrhynchoides. The sequence continues at coordinate 504,875,763 of NC_092335.1, forward strand.
AATGAATTCCCGACTGAGTTTGAAAGGATAAATAGAAGAGCAATTGGGTTGACGTGGTATTTTGATTGGAGTTATCTTAAGCAGGTGGAAGTTAGAGATGATTTTGATGAGATTTTGATGTTATCCTATAATAACACGATTCTCCGTCCGTGGGAGAGGGTGTTTTCGGTTCATGACACAGTTTACTCATTATTGTGCAAGGAGTTTTTCTCATCATTAGTGGTTACAAGGACTCGAGATTCGAATGAGCAAAATTTTATGAGGTTTCGTTTAGGTGGAAAAGATCAATCTTTGAGTCGAGTGAAAATTTCTCGAGGTTTGGATTTGTATTTGTATTCAGAGTTGGATAATATATAAATTCCGAATTATTTGATACAAACCGAGTTCTACAAGCAAGAACCTTTCAGTAGTGTTGCTTTTTGCGGAAGTATAATGAAAGGTGATGTCTTTAATGCTGGGAGAATAGGCTATGCGAAAATTAAGCTACCGTTTGATCGTTTGTTACAAAGGTTGATTGCGACTACGTTTAATGCACGGGTAGATGGGAACGAGAAACCAAATAATAAGGATTTATGGTATATGGATCAAATTAAAAAGGGGAGACATACAGATATTGATGGTTGTATTGAGGTGTACTTGAGTAAATGTGTAGGGGAAACGGCACGGGGAAATAAGTTATTGGGTTGTCATTGTTAGTGCACTAAATGGATTTGTCCATCGCTGTCGAACAACCTGAGAATGGTTTATGGCTATGTTGTACACCTAGGATAGTGTTGAACTAGAAAACTCATGTCGCAGGAGCATATGTGACCAAACGTGTAATATAGGTCTGTCATGCGAGTGACTGGTGTCACTCGTGCGTGTGATTCCTGTCAGCCATACGGTTGAGTGCTCAACCGTGCTCATGAGCTGACAGAGGGTAGACACTATAAATAGAGGATTCTAGGTTCATTTGTAGTTTGAGGCTTTTGATCACCAAGATCACTAGAGTGTGTGCTCCTCCTCTTCACCTTCATGGTGAGGAGGATCCATGGTGGATTGATGCTCCAACCACCATGGAAATGACAAAGTGACTAGATTAGATTCATGTAATTGTTATTGTAATTGTTCTTCATTATTATATCATGTAATCTTGATCTATAATCAGCTGATTAACACTGAGTTATTTGTGTTTGTTCATTGTTCATCTCATATTTATCATGTTCATCTCATTTATGACTAGTTTAAGCTCAAATTGCTAATCGATGCTTGTTCCTTGATCTAAAGATCCTAGAAAATGATGCAAGGGATTCAACAAATGGTACCAGAGCCTAAGATCAAACAAGAACCGATTAATCAGTTGCAATTTGATGAAATTGAGTTTTGAATCTCGGTTTGACTTTTGTTGACTAAATTTGGGTTTTGGTGATTTAGCAAGAATCTGGAAAAACTAAGAATTAGGAATTGTTGGTAATCATCTTGTGAATGATTCCTCAAAGTTTCAGCTCCTGATTCAAAGTTTCGGTCGAGTTATATGGATTTTTTCTGTTTTTCAAAAAGTGGAATGTTTTAGATCGATTCCATGAATTTGAGAGTTTGTTTGGGTAATCCGTTTATGGATTTGTGTTTGCCGGGTTCCAAGGATCATTCCTGGAAAATTTCAAGCATTTTCATGAAGATTTGAGTGGTTTACCATGAAAGCCGCCACCCACCGCCATGAACAACCACCTCCGGCCACCGGATTCTGAAAAAGGAGAAGAACATGAAGAACATAGTGGATCGTGCATGTGATAGTCCAAACATGTGACTAAACCTTCGATATACGAGTGGAGACATTTATTCGTATGGTTTACACTTAAAGAATTCGAATTTTGTGGTTTGAGGGTGATACTTACGGTTTAGGAGAAGAAAAGAATTGAAGTTTGCTGAAACGTACTTGTGGGATTGAGTATACATGAGTAAGTTGGTGAAACGTTCAGTTGATCTTCAAAAAATTCGAATTTGGTTGTTGCCATGGTGATCCGTACGAGTTAGGGTTTTGGTTGTGAAGATGAAACTGAAACAGTGAATCTGTAACCAGCTTATAATTGGAGTGGCAACTTTTGTAATTTTGCTGAACTTTTCGAGTGGACCCCACCAGTACCATGTTCTTTGTCGGCTGTGTAATTAAAAGAAAAAGAATTACCAGCGGGTCCCACCCGGTGAACCATATTTGTCGACTGAATTCAAGAAAACAGGAGAGAGGTGTTAACAGCTGGGTCCCACGTGGCATATTCCTTGTCTCTTGGTTCCCTAACCCTAGACACCACCCTTGGATTCCCATATTCATTGAATGTAGACAGGTTTTAATCGTTTACCCATTTAGCTTACCAGATCCACGTTCCAGGTTCAGATCCGACCCAGATCCGGATTCTGTCCCGATTTGATCCAACAGCTACCCAACAATTAATTAACACCTTTAGTCCTTCAGTTAACTGTTCCAGTTAAATATTTTAACGGCTGTTAAACCTCAGGGACTTCCAATGCAAAATTTTAAGATTTTTTAGAATTTTCATTTTTAGCCCCCGAAGTTCCAAAAATTTACAGTTTTGGTCCCTCAACTTTTAAAGTTTACACTGCGGTCACTGAACATTCCAGAATTTTCAGTGGGGGTCCTTAACTTGTGTAAAAGTTACTCAATGGTCATAAAATGTTACTTTCCAGCTGTTAAGCTATGTGTTGGAGGATTAATCAACAAAACAAAGTCATTTATACCGATTGATTCGTGATTGAGATGGGATTGAGATTTGATCGAGATGATTTGAGATGTGATTGTATCGAGAAGCGTACGAGAAGGTGATTTGTGCAGGAAATACGAAATAAGCTACACGTTTAAGAATTTAGTGACTCACTGGGGTCTTGCATCATGATTATTCTGACCTAACCTTGGTTTGCACGAGAGAAGTACCAATGAGACATCATGAGCTCGTGAACCATTGCTGTTATGTGTTAAGTGATGTCACACGTATCTTAAATTCAGTCGTATAGGTTCGATTGATCTGTACGAATGAAGATTTGAACTTGTGCGAAGCTACTTTGGATTTTTATTCGTGAGGTGTAATTTTAAGACGCACAATCAACATCGACCTACTCAGGCGTTATTGATAGTGATAGAAAATTTACTATTCACTGAAGCATTGATGCATAAAGTTTAGTGGACTACCTCCTTAGTCCATTGAACTTATTTAGTAAGTGTTTACGTAAAGCACTTGTGTTATGCGAAGATTAGTGGGGCAGCCAGGAGCATCTGACTGTTTATGGGCCAACAACGTGTTTGATTCCTCATCGTCCGTGTAAGATGAGTACACGAGACACGAGTGTTATGAAGATTTTATTGTGGGGTAATCAGATGATCTGATTATTTATGGGCCGACCAACAATGATATAATTTCTGCAATCTTGAGAGTTCCATTGTGTGATGGAAGCTGGTTGTGGAAATTCTGCTGGATATAGAGTAATTGTTTGAGAAGATTCCACTCTCTCAAGGGAATTGATGAGGGTGATGCGCAATCATGAGATACCAGATTGACGACGTGTGATGAATCAGATAAACTGTGGATTGGATTTCTCTAAATATTTTGCCCATTACAATAGGCAAGTCATGATGAAGACGTTTATGCTTGAGCAAATTGTTGAGAGTATGAGATACATTGAACGCTGAGAAAGAAGATTCTACAGTCAAGATACTTTGAGAGTGTCTTTTATCTGAAGAGTTCATCACAGATACCAGTATCGTTAGATGGTAATATCGTTAGATGGTAATCTAAATGACTGGTTAAGTTAGAGATTCGAAGAAGTTTCTACATCATATGGGGAGTTTGACGATCAAGCTATGAAACCAAAAGCCACTGATCGACTACGAAATCATTGGGACTACATTGAATGTTTTCATTTTTTTCTTCGAGCGTTTTACAGCCAAAATAATAACATTAATCACAAAGTGTCTTTTTAAAATGTTCATATTTTCATGTGATCTTGATGGCTGGAAAAAAAATTTTCGAAAAAAATGAAAAAATATTACTTCCCTCCACTTCCCCTCAAAAAAGTGCTTCCCTCTTAATTTTTCAAAAACAAATTACTTCTCCCCACTTCCCCCCAAAAAAGTGCTTCCCTATTGTTTATATTTTCATGTCTCAAACTCCTGCTTTTTAAATCACAAAGATGCGCCGCCAAATGGAGTAACATTTGGCGGCGCATCACCTTTGGTTTCAGATTGTGCTGAAATTCTCCAGATCACCCTAAAACGACCATATCAAGAATCACGGAAGGTGTCTTGCCATTCGAGGTCGTCAGGATGCCAAAAAAAGACACTTTACTCATTTTTAATGTTTTTTTGAACATTTTCAATTTATATCGTATTATTAGTTTTGTGTATGCATGGCTTAGCATGGTATATATAGTTTTAAGGCCTATTATTTCACTCACAATGTAATTATGTATAACGCATATAATTTCGAATCTAATGTCACTTCATTAAACACGCTTTTTAAATCATTAATATGCGCCGCCAAATGGAGTAGCATTGCGCATAACCTTCGATTTTAGATTGCGCAAAAAGTCTCAAGATCACCCCAAAACGGCCGAACGAGCAAGACTCTCTGAACGTGCTTGCCATTCGAGGTCATATAGATTCCCAAAAAGACATCTTTCTTGGAAAATTCTCACCACGCACCAAACACCACCGACGGTTCGCGGTGCTTGGTGTTTTGTGTCTTTTACCAAAATGTTAGATCTATCGTAACTTTTGACTCGTAGCTCCAATTTAGTCACCGTTTTTTAAATCAAGTATATTTTCGAGATCTATCCGTTGGAAAAATGCAGTGGGCAGTTTTTCCCAAATGTTTTTCGAAACGAGACCTCTAAAGCCTTCAATTTTGCCTTTTAGACGCTCTTTTAACCGTTTTCAATTTCTTTCGTATTATTTCTTTTGTATATGCATGACTTTGCATGGTACATATAGTTTTAAGGCCTATTATTTCATTCACATTGTAATTATGTATGACACATATAATTTTGAATCTAATGTTACTTCATTAAACACACTTTTTAAATCACAAAGATCTGCAGCCAAATGGAGGAACATTTGGCGGTGCATCACCTTTGGTTTCAGATTGTGCTGAAATTCTCCAGATCACCCTAAAACGACCTTAACATCAAGAATCTCAGAAAGTGTCTTGCCATTCAAGATCGTCAGGATGCCGAAAAAAGACATTTTACTCATTTTTAATGTTCTCTTTGAACGTTTTCAATTTATATTGTATTATTAGTTTTGTGCATGCATGGGTTAGCATGGTATAAAAAGTTTTAAGGCCTATTATTTCACCCGCAATGTAATCATGTATAACGCAAATAATTTCGAATCTAATGTCATTTCATTAAACACACTTTTTAAATCATTAATATGTGCCGCCAGATGGAGTAGCATTTGGCGGCGCATAACCTTCGGTTTCAGATTGTGCTGAAATTCTCAAGATCACCCCAAAACGGCAGAACGAGCAAGACTGTCTGAACGTGTTTGCCATTCGAGGTCATATAGATTCCCGAAAAAGACATTTTTCCTGGAAAATTCGCACCACGCACCAAACACCACCGATAGTTTGTGGTGCTTGGTGTTTTGTGTCTTTGGCCAAAATGTTAGATCTTTCGTATCTTTTGACTCGTAGCTCCTATTTAGTCACTGTTTTTTTAAATCGTGCATTTTTTCGAGATCTATCCGTTGAAAACTGCAGTGGGCGGTTTGTCCCAAATATTTTTCAAAATGAGACCTCTAAAGCTTTCAATTTTTTTCCTTTTTAGACGCTCTTTTGACCGTTTTCAATTTCTTTCATATTATTCCTTTTGTGTATGCATGACTTTGCATGGTAAATATAGTTTTAAGGCCTATTATTTCACTCACAATGCAATTATGTATGACACATAATTTTTAATCTAATGTCACTTCATTAAACACGTTTTTTAAATCACAAAGATGCGCCGCCAAAGGGAGTAACATTTGGCGACGCATCTCCTTTGGTTTCAGATTGTGCTGAAATTCTCCAGATCACCCTAAAACGACCTTAACATCAAGAATATCAGAAAATGTCTTGCCATTCAAGGTCGTCAGGATGCCAAAAAGACATTTTACTCATTTTTAATGTTCTCTTTGAACGTTTTCAATTTATATCATATTATTAGTTTTGTGTATGCATGGTTTAGCATGGTATATATAGTTTTAAGGCCTATTATTTCACTCGCCATGTAATTATGCATAACGCAAATAATTTTGAATCTAATGTCACTTCATTAAACACACTTTTTAAATCATTAATATGCGCCACTAGATGGAGTAGCATTTTGTGGCGCATAACCTTCGATTCAGATTGTGCTGAAATTCTCAAGATCACCTTAAAACGGCTGAACGAGCAAGACTCTCTAAACATTCTTTCCATTCAAGGTCGTATAGATTCCCGAAAAAGATATCTTTCTTTACAAATTCGCACCACACACCAAACACCACCTTCGGTATGTGGTGCTTGGTGTTTTATGTCTTTGGCCAAAATGTTAGATCTATCGTATCTTTTGACTCGTAGCTCCGATTTAGTCACTGTGTTTTTTAAATCGTGTATATTTTTGAGATATATCTGTTGGAAAACTGCAGTGGGCGGTTTTTCTCAAATATATTTCGAAACGAGACCTCTAAAGCCTTCAATTTTGCCTTTTTAGATGCTCTTTTGACCGTTTTCAATTTCTTTCATATTATTCCTTTTGTGTATGCATGACTTTGCATGGTACATATAGTTTTAAGACCTATTATTTCACTCCCAATATAATTATGCATGACACATATAATTTTGAATCTAATGTCAATTCATTAAACACGCTTTTTACCGCCAAATGGGGTAACATTTGGCGGCGCATCACCTTTGGTTTCAGATTGTGCTGAAATTCTCCAGATCACCCTAAAACGACTTTAACATCAAGAATCTCGGATATTGTCTTGCCATTCGAGGTCGTCAGGATGTCAAAAAAAGACATTTTACTCATTTTTAATGTTATCTTTGGAATTTTTCAATTTGTATCGTATTATTAGTTTTGTGTATGAATGGCTTAGCTTGGTATATATAGTTTTAAGGCTTATTATTTCACTCGCAATATAATTATATATAACACATATAATTTCGAATCTAATGTCACTTTAGTAAACACGCTAATTAATTCATTAATATGCGCCACCAGATGGAGTAGCATTTGGCGGCGCATAACCTTCAGTTTCAGATTATGCTGAAATTCTCAAGATCACCCAAAAACGGTCGAACGAGCAAGACTCTCTGAACGTACTTGCGATTTGAGGTCATATAGATTTTCGAAAAAGACATCTTTCCTGGAAAATTTGCACCACACACCAAACACCATCGACGATTCGTGATGTTTGGTGTTTTGTGTCTTTGGCCAAAATGTTAAAACTATCGTATCTTTTGACTCGTAGCTCCGATTTAGTCACCATTTTTTTAAATCATTTATTTTTCGAGATCTATCCATTGGAAAACTACAGTAGGCGGTTGGTCCCAAATATTTTTCAAAACGAGACCTCTAAAGCCTTCAATTTTTCCTTTCTAGACAATCTTTTGACCGTTTTCAATTTCTTTCATATTATTCGATTTGTGTATGCACGACTTTGCATGGTACATATAGTTTTAAGGCCTATTATTTCACTTACAATGTAATTATGTATGACACATATAATTTTGAATCTAATTTCACTTCATTAGACACGTTTTTTAAATCACAAAGATTCGCCGCGAAATGGAGTAACATTTGGCAGCGCATCACCTTTGGTTTCAGATTGTATTGAAATTCTCCAGATCACCCTAAAATGACCTTAACATCAAGAATCTCGGAAAGTGTCTTTCCATTCGAGGTCGTCAGGTGAAATGTCCCGTTCATATTGATTATAAACGTCCATATTAATTAATTTCGTTGCGAGGTTTTGACCTCTATATGAGACGTTTTTCAAAGACTGCATTCATTTTTAAAAACAACCATAACCTTTATATTATCAATAAAGGTTTTAAAAATATTACGTAGATTATCAAATAATGATAATCTAAAATATACTGTTTACACACGACCATTACATAATGGTTTACAATAGAAATATATTACATCGACATATGTTTCTTGAATGCAGTTTTTACACAATATCATACAAATATGGACTTCAAATATTGTCCTTATTTTAGTATTCAACTGCGGAAGCTCTTAGTATTCACCTGAGAATAAACATGCTTTAAACGTCAACAAAAATGTTGGTGAGTTATAGGTTTAACCTATATATATCAAATCGTAATAATAGACCACAAGATTTCATATTTCAATACACATCCCATACATAGAGATAAAAATCATTCATATGGTGAACACCTGGTAACCGACATTAACAAGATGCATATATAAGAATATCCCCATCATTCCGGGACACCCTTCGGATATGATATAAATTTTTAAGTACTAAAGCATCCGGTACTTTGGATGGGGTTTGTTAGGCCCAATAGATCTATCTTTAGGATTCGCATCCATTAGGGTGTCTGTTCCCTAATTCTTAGATTACCAGACTTAATAAAAAGGGGCATATTCGATTTCGATAATTCAACCATAGAATGTAGTTTCACGTATTTGTGTCTATTTTGTAAATCATTTATAAAACCTGCATGTATTCTCATCCCAAAAATATTAGATTTTAAAAGTGGGACTATAACTCACTTTCACAGATTTTTACTTCGTCGGGAAGTAAGACTTGGCCACTGGTCGATTCATGAACCTATAACAAATATGTACATATATATCAAAGTATGTTCAAAATATATTTACAACATTTTTAATACATTTTACTGTTTTAAGTTTATTAGGTCAGCTGTCCTTGTTAGTAACCTACAACTAGTTGTCCATAATTAGATGTGCAGAAATAAATCGATATATATTATCTTGAATCAATCCACGACCCAGTGTATACACGTCTCAGGCTAGATCACAACTCAAACTATATATATATTTGGAATCAACTTCAACCTTGTATAGCTAACTCCAACATTACTGCATATAGAGTGTCTATGGTTGTTCCAAATAATATATATAGATGGGTCGATATGATATGTCAAAACATTTGCATACGTGTCTATGGTATCCCAAGATTACATAATATATAAGAATACATGTATAATACAATATAAGTTAGCTAGGATATGATTAATATAGATTTGTTTCCAATTTTCACGTAGCTACAACAAGCAAAAATAACCAATCTTGTTTTACCCATAACTTCTTCATTTAAATCCGTTTTGAGTGAATCAAATTGCTATGGTTTAATATTGAACTTAACTTTATGAATCTATACAGAAAAAGTATAAGTTTATAGTCAGAATTACAGGTTTCAAGTTGTTTTTGTAAAGGTAGTCATTTCAGTCGAAAGAACGACGTCTAGATGACCATTTTGGAAAACATACTTCCACTTTGAGTTTAACCATGATTTTTGGATATAGTTTCATGTTCATAAGAAAAATAATTTTCCCAGAAGAACAACTTTTAAATCAAAGTTTATCATAGTTTTTAATTATCCAAACCAAAACAGCCCCCGGTTTCACTACGACGGCGTATATCCGATTTTATGGTGTTCATCGTGTTTTCAGGTTTTAAATCATTAAGTTAGCATATCATATAGATATATAACATGTGTTTAGTTTATTTTAAAAGTCAAGTTAGAATTGCGAACAAGATTAGAATTAACTAAACTATGTTCTAGTGATTACAAGTTTAAACCTTCGAATAAGATAGCTTTATATGTATGAATCGAATGATGTTATGAACATCATTACTACCTCAAGTTTTCTGGATAAAACTACTGGAAATGAGAAAAATGGATCTAGCTTCAAAGGATCCTTGGATGGCTTGAAAGTTCTTGAAACAGAATCATGACACGAAAACAGTTCAAGTAAGATTTTCACTCGAAATAAGATTGTTATAGTTGTAGAAATTGAATCAAAGTTTGAATATGAATATTACATTGAATTAGAAAGATAAACTACTATAAATAACAAAGGTTCCTTGATCTTAGATGATTACTTGGAATGGATTAGAAAGCTTGGAAGTAGACTTGCAAACTTGGAAGTATTCTTGATTTTTATGAAATTATACTTATGGAATTTTGGAATTTATGAATAACACTTAGAACTTGAAGATAGAACTTGAGAGAAATCACTTACGTGAAGAAAATTGAAGAATGAAAGTGTTTGTAGGTGTTTTTGGTCATTGGTATATGGATTAGATATAAAGGATGTGTAATTTTGTTTTCATGTAAATAAGTCATGAATGATTACTCATATTTTTGTAATTTTATGAGATATTTCATGCTAGTTGCCAAATGATGGTTTCCACATGTGTTAGGTGAATCACATGGGCTGCTAAGAGCTGATCATTGGAGTGTATATACCAATAGTACATACATCTAAAAGCTGTGTATTGTACGAGTACGAATACGGGTGCATACGAGTAGAATTATTGATGAAACTGAACGAGGATGTAATTGTAAGCATTTTTGTTAAGTAGAAGTATTTTGATATGTGTCTTGAAGTCTTTCAAAAGTGTATGAATACATATTAAAACACTACATGTATATACATTTTAACTGAGTCGTTAAGTCATCGTTAGTCGTTACATGTAAATGTTGTTTTGAAACCTTTAGGTTAACGATCTTGTTAAATATTGTTAACCCATTGTTTATTATATCAAATGAGATGTTAAATTGTTACATTATCATGATATTATGATATATAATATATCTTAGTATGATATATATACTGTTAAATGTCGTTACAACGATAATCGTTACATATATGTCTCGTTTCGAAATCATTAAGTTAGTAGTCTTTTTTTTACATATGTAGTTCATTGTTAATACACTTAATGATATATTTACTTATCATTTAACATAATTAACCAATTGTATCAATATCTTAATATGATTCATATGTACCTAGTAAGACGTTGTTATAACGATAATCGTTATATATATCGTTTTTTTTTAGTTTCTTAATTTAATAGTCTCATTTTTATGCATATAACTAATTGTTAAAATACCTAATGAGATACTTACTTACAATAAAATCATGTTAACTATATATATAACCATATATATGTCATCGTATAGTTTTTAAAGTTTTAACGTTCGTGAATCACCGGTCAACTTGGGTGGTCAATTGTCTATATGAAACCTATTTCATTTAATCAAGTCTTAACAAGTTTGATTGCTTAACACGTTGGAAACATTTAGTCATGTAAATATCAATCTCAATTAATATATATAAACATGGAAAAGTTCGGGTCACTACAGTACCTACCCGTTAAATAAATTTCGTCCCGAAATTTTAAGCTGTTGAAGGTGTGGACGAATCTTCTGGAAATAGATGCGGGTATTTCTTCTTCATCTGATCTTCATGCTCCCAGGTGAACTCGGGTCCTCTACGAGCATTCCATCGAATCTTAACAATTGGTATCTTGTTTTGCTTAAGTCTCTTAACCTCACGATCCATTATTTCGACGGGTTCTTCAATGAATTGAAGTTTTTCATTGATTTGGATTCGTCCAACGGAATAGTGAGATCTTCTTTAGCAAAACATTTCTTTAAATTCAAGACGTGGAAAGTGTTATGTACAGCCGCGAGTTGTTGAGGTAGCTCCAGTTGGTAAGCTACTGGTCCGACACGATCTATAATCTTGAATGGTCCAATGTACCTTGGATTTAGTTTCCCCCATTTACCAAATCGAACAACGCCTTTCCAGGGTGAAACCTTAAGCATGACCATTTCTCCAATTTCAAACTCTATATCTTTTCTTTTACTGTCCGCGTAGCTCTTTTGTCGACTCTGGGCGGTTTTCAATCGTTGTTGAATTTGGATGATTTTCTCGGTAGTTTCTTGTATTATCTCCGGACCCGTAATCTGTCTATCCCCCACTTCATTCCAACAAATCGGAGACCTGTACTTTCTACCATAAAGTGCCTCAAACGGCGCCATCTCAATACTAGAATGATAACTGTTGTTGTAGGAAAATTCGGCTAACGGTAGGTGTCGATCCCAACTGTTTCCAAAATCAATAACACATGCTCGTAGCATGTCTTCAAGCGTTTGTATCGTCCTTTCGCTCTGCCCATCAGTTTGTGGATGATAGGCAGTACTCATGTCTAGACGAGTCCCCAATGCGTGTTGCAACGTCTGCCAGAACCTTGAAACAAATCTACCATCCCTATCAGAGATAATAGAGACGGGTATTCCATGTCTGGAGACAACCTCATTCAAATACAATCGCGCCAACTTCTCCATTTTGTCATCTTCTCTCATTGGCAGGAAGTGTGCTGACTTGGTGAGACGATCAACTATTACCCAAATAGTATCATAACCACTTGCAGTCCTTGGCAATTTAGTAATGAAATCCATGGTAATGTTTTCCCATTTCCATTCCGGGATTTCAGGTTGTTGTAGTAGACCTGATGGTTGTAGTGACCCAAACTTTTCCATGTTTATATATATTAATTGAGATTGATATTTACATGATTAAATGTTTTCAACATGTTAAGCAATCAAACTTGTTAAGACTTGATTAATTGAAATAGGTTTCATATAGACAATTGACCACCCAAGTTGACCGGTGATTCACGAACGTTAAAACTTGTAAAAACTATATGATGACATATATATGGTTATATATATAGTTAAAATGATATTATGATAAGTAAACATATCATTAAGTATATTAACAATGAACTACATATGTAAAAACAAGACTACTAACTTAATGATTTTGAAACGAGACATATATGTAACGATTATCGTTGTAACGACATTTAATGTATATATATATCATATTAAGAGATATTCGTACATCATAATATCATGATAATATAATAATTTAAAATCTCTTTTGATATTATAAACATTGGGTTAACAACATTTAACAAGATCGTTAACCTAAAGGTTTCAAAACAACATTTACATGTAACGACTAACGATGACTTAACGACTCAGTTAAAATGTATATACATGTAGTGTTTTAATATTTATTCATACACTTTTGAAAGACTTCAAGACACTTATCAAAATACTTCTACTTAACAAAAATGCTTACAATTACATCCTCGTTCAGTTTCATCAACAATTCTACTCGTATGCACCCGTATTCGTACTCGTACAATACACAGCTTTTAGATGTATGTACTATTGGTATATACACTCCAATGATAAGATATTAGCAGCCCATGTGAGTCACCTAACACATGTGGGAACCATCATTTGGCAACTAGCATGAAATATCTCATAAAATTACAAAAATGAGTAATCATTCATGACTTATTTACATGAAAACAAAATTACATATCCTTTATATCTAATCCATACACCAACGACCAAAAACACCTACAAACACTTTCATTCTTCAATTTTCTTCATCTAATTGATCTCTCTCAAGTTCTATCTTCAAGTTCTAAGTGTTCTTCATAAATTCCAAAAGTTCTAGTTTCATAAAATCAAGAATACTTTCAAGTTTGCTAGCTCACTTCCAATCTTGTAAGGTGATCATCCAACCTCAAGAAATCTTTGTTTCTTACAGTAGGTTATCATTCTAATACAAGGTAATAATCATATTCAAACTTTGGTTCAATTTCTATAACTATAACAATCTTATTTCAAGTGATGATCTTACTTGAACTTGTTTTCGTGTCATGATTTTGCTTCAAGAACTTCGAGCCATCCAAGGATCCATTGAAGCTAGATCCATTTTTCTCTTTTCTAGTAGGTTTATCCAAGGAACTTAAGGTAGTAATGATGTTCATAACATCATTCGATTCATACATATAAAGCTATCTTATTCGAAGGTTTAAACTTGTAATCACTAGAACATAGTTTAGTTAATTCTAAACTTGTTCGCAAACAAAAGTTAATCCTTCTAACTTGAATTTTAAAATCAACTAAACACATGTTCTATATCTATATGATATTCTAACTTAATGATTTAAAACCTGGAAACACGAAAAACACCGTAAAACCGGATTTACGCCGTCGTAGTAACACCGCGGGCTGTTTTGGGTTAGTTAATTAAAAACTATGATAAACTTTGATTTAAAAGTTGTTATTCTGAGAAAATGATTTTTATTATGAACATGAAACTATATCCAAAAATTATGGTTAAACTCAAAGTGGAAGTATGTTTTCTAAAATGGTCATCTAGACGTCGTTCTTTCGACTGAAATGACTACCTTTACAAAAATGACTTGTAACTTATTTTTCCGACTATAAACCTATACTTTTCTATTTAGATTCATAAAATATAGTTCAATATGAAACCATAGCAATTTGATTCACTCAAAACGGATTTAAAATGAAGAAGTTATGGGTAAAACAAGATTGGATAATTTTTCTCATTTTAGCTACGTGAAAATTGGTAACAAATCTATTCCAACCATAACTTAATCAACTTGTATTGTATATTATGTAATCTTGAGATACCATAGACACGTATACAATGTTTCGACCTATCATGTCGACACATCTATATATATTTCGGAACAACCATAGACACTCTATATGTGAATGTTGGAGTTAGCTATACAGGGTTGAGGTTGATTCCAAAATATATATAGTTTGAGATGTGATCAATACTGAGATACGTATACACTGGGTCGTGGATTGATTCAAGATAATATTTATCGATTTATTTCTATACATCTAACTGTGGACAACTAGTTGTAGGTTACTAACGAGGACAGCTGACTTAATAAACATAAAACATCAAAATATATTAAAAGTGTTGTAAATACATTTTGAACATACTTTGATATATATGTATATATTGTTATAGGTTCGTGAATCAACCAGTGGCCAAGTCTTACTTCCCGACGAAGTAAAAATCTGTGAAAGTGAGTTATAGTCCCACTTTTAAAATATAATATTTTTGGGATGAGAATACATGCAGGTTTTATAAATGATTTATAAAATAGACACAAGTACATGAAACTACATTCTATGGTCGAATTATCGAAATCGAATATGCCCCTTTTTATTAAGTCTGGTAATCTAAGAATTAGGGAACAGACACCCTAATTGACGCGAATCCTAAAGATAGATCTATTGAGCCCAACAAGCCCCATCCAAAGTACCGGATGTTTTAGTACTTCGAAATTTATATCATGTCCGAAGGAGGATCCCGGAATGATGGGGATATTCTTATATACATATTGTTAATGTCGGTTACCAGGTGTTCACCATATGAATGATTTTTATCTCTATGTATGGGATGTGTATTGAAATATGAAATCTTGTGGTCTATTATTATGATTTGATATATATAGGTTAAACCTATAACTCACCAACATTTTTGTTGACGTTTTAAGCATGTTTATTCTCAGGTGATTATTAAGAGCTTCCGCTGTCGCATACTTAAATAAGGACGAGATTTGGAGTCCATGCTTGTATGATATTGTGTAAAAACTGCATTCAAGAAACTTATTTTGTTGTAACATATTTGTATTGTAAACCATTATGTAATGGTCGTGTGTAAACAGGATATTTTTGATTATCATTATTTGATAATCTACGTAAAACTTTTTAAACCTTTATTGATGAAATAAAGGTTATGGTTTGTTTTAAAATGAATGCAGTCTTTGAAAAACGTCTCATATAGAGGTCAAAACCTCGCAACGAAATCAATTAATATGGAACGTTTTTAATCAATAAGAACGGGACATTTCAGTTGGTATCCGAGCGTTGGTCTTAGAGAACCAGAAAATTTGCATTAGTGTGTCTTATCGAGTTTGTTAGGATGCATTAGTGAGTCTGGACTTCGACCGTGTTTTCTTTAAAAATGATTGCTTAACATTTTTGTTGGAAACTATATATTTTTAACATATGAATTGAAATGTCCCGTTCTTATTGATTAAAAACGTTCCATATTAATTGATTTCGTTGCGAGGTTTTGACCTCTATATGAGACGTTTTTCAAAGACTGCATTCATTTTTAAAATAAACCATAACCTTTATTTCATAAATAAAGGTTTAAAAAGCTTTACGTAGATTATCAAATAATGATAATCTAAAATATCCTGTTTACACACGACCATTACATAATGGTTTACAATACAAATATGTTACATCGAAATCAGTTTCTTGAATGCAGTTTTTACACAATATCATACAAACATGGACTCCAAATCTTGTCCTTATTTTAGTATGCAACGGCGGAAGCTCTTAATATTCACCTGAGAATAAACATGCTTTAAACGTCAACAAAAATGTTGGTGAGTTATAGGTTTAACCTATATATATCAAATCGTAACAATAGACCACAAGATTTCATATTTCAATACACATCCCATACATAGAGATAAAAATCATTCATATGGTGAACACCTGGTAACCGACAATAACAAGATGCATATATAAGAATATCCCCATCATTCCGGGACACCCTTCGGATATGATATAAATTTCGAAGTACTAAAGCATCCGGTACTTTGGATGGGGTTTGTTAGGCCCAATAGATCTATCTTTAGGATTCGCGTCAATTAGGGTGTCTGTTCCCTAATTCTTAGATTACCAGACTTAATAAAAAGGGGCATATTCGATTTTGATAATTCAACCATAGAATGTAGTTTCACGTACTTGTGTCTATTTTGTAAATCATTTATAAAACCTGCATGTATTCTCATCCCAAAAATATTAGATTTTAAAAGTGGGACTATAACTCACTTTCACAGATTTTTACTTCGTCGGGAAGTAAGACTTGGCCACTGGTTGATTCACGAACCTATAACAATATATACATATATATCAAAGTATGTTCAAAATATATTTACAACACTTTTAATATATTTTGATGTTTTAAGTTTATTAAGTCAGCTGTCCTCGTTAGTAACCTACAACTAGTTGTCCACAGTTAGATGTACAGAAATAAATCGATAAATATTATCTTGAATCAATCCACGACCCAGTGTATACGTATCTCAGTATTGATCACAACTCAAACTATATATATTTTGGAATCAACCTCAACCCTGTATAGCTAACTCCAACATTCACATATAGAGTGTCTATGGTTGTTCCGAAATATATATAGATGTGTCGACATGATAGGTCGAAACATTGTATACGTGTCTATGGTATCTCAAGATTACATAATATATAATACAAGTTGATTAAGTTATGGTTGGAATAGATTTGTTACCAATTTTCACGTAGCTAAAATGAGAAAAATTATCCAATCTTGTTTTACCCATAACTTCTTCATTTTAAATCCGTTTTGAGTGAATCAAATTGCTATGGTTTCATATTGAACTCTATTTTATGAATCTAGACAAAAAAAGTATAGGTTTCTAGTTGGAAAAATAAGTTACAAGTCGTTTTTGTAAAGGTAGTCATTTCAGTCGAAAGAACGACGTCTAGATGACCATTTTAGAAAACATACTTCCACTTTGAGTTTAATCATAATTTTTGGATATAGTTTCATGTTCATAATAAAAATCATTTTCTCAGAATAACAACTTTAAAATCAAAGTTCATCATAGTTTTTAATTAACTAACCCAAAACAGCCCGCGGTGTTACTACGACGACGTAAATCCGGTTTTACGGTGTTTTTCGTGTTTCCAGGTTTTAAATCATTAAGTTAGCATATCATATAGATATAGAACATGTGTTTAGTTGATTTTAAAAGTCAAGTTAGAAGGATTAACTTTTGTTTGCGAACAAGTTTAGAATTAACTAAACTATGTTCTAGTGATTACAAGTTTAAACCTTCGAATAAGATAGCTTTATATGTATGAATCGAATGATGTTATGAACATCATTACTACCTTAAGTTCCTTGGATAAACCTACTGGAAAAGAGAAAAATGGATCTAGCTTCAATGGATCCTTGGATGGCTCGAAGTTCTTGAAGCAGAATCATGACACGAAAACAAGTTCAAGTAAGATCATCACTTGAAATAAGATTGTTATAGTTATAGAAATTGAACCAAAGTTTGAATATGATTATTACCTTGTATTAGAATGATAACCTACTGTAAGAAACAAAGATTTCTTGAGGTTGGATGATCACCTTACAAGATTGGAAGTGAGCTAGCAAACTTGAAAGTATTCTTGATTTTATGAAACTAGAACTTTTAGAATTTATGAAGAACACTTAGAACTTGAAGATAGAACTTGAGAGAGATCAATTAGATGAAGAAAATTGAAGAATGAAAGTGTTTGTAGGTGTTTTTGGTCGTTGGTGTATGGATTAGATATAAAGGATATGTTATTTTGTTTTCATGTAAATAAGTCATGAATGATTACTCATATTTTTGTAATTTTATGAGATATTTCATGCTAGTTGCCAAATGATGGTTCCCACATGTGTTAGGTGACTCACATGGGCTGCTAAGAGCTGATAATTGGAGTGTATATACCAATAGTACATACATCTAAAAGCTGTGTATTGTACGAGTACGAATACGGGTGCATACGAGTAGAATTGTTGATGAAACTGAACGAGGATGTAATTGTAAGCATTTTTGTTAAGTAGAAGTATTTTGATAAGTGTATTGAAGTCTTTCAAAAGTGTATAAATACATATTAAAACACTACATGTATATACATTTTAACTGAGTCGTTAAGTCATCGTTAGTCGTTACATGTAAGTGTTGTTTTGAAACCTTTAGGTTAACGATCTTGTTAAATGTTGTTAACCCAATGTTTATAATATCAAATGAGATTTTAAATTATTATATTATCATGATATTATCATGTATGAATATCTCTTAATATGATATATATACATTAAATGTCTTTACAACGATAATCGTTACATATATGTCTCGTTTAAAAATCATTAAGTTAGTAGTCTTGTTTTTACATATGTAGTTCATTGTTAATATACTTAATGATATGTTTAATTATCATAGTATCATGTTAACTATATATATATCCATATATATGTCATCATATAGTTTTTACAAGTTTTAACGTTCGTGAATCACCGGTCAACTTGGGTGGTCAATTGTCTATATGAAACATATTTCAATTAATCAAGTCTTAAAAAGTTTGATTGCTTAACATGTTGGAAACATTTAATCATGTAAATATCAATCTCAATTAATATATATAAACATGGAAAAGTTCGGGTCACTACAGTACCTACCCGTTAAATAAATTTCGTCCCGAAATTTTAAGCTGTTGAAGGTGTTGACGAATCTTCTGGAAATAGATGCGGGTATTTCTTCTTCATCTGATCTTCACGCTCCCAGGTGAACTCGGGTCCTCTACGAGCATTCCATCGAACCTTAACAATTGGTATCTTGTTTTGCTTAAGTCTTTTAACCTCACGATCCATTATTTCGACGGGTTCTTCGATGAATTGAAGTTTTTCGTTGATTTGGATTTCATCTAACGGAATAGTGAGATCTTCTTTAGCAAAACATTTCTTTAAATTCGAGACGTGGAAAGTGTTATGTACAGCCGCGAGTTGTTGAGGTAACTCTAGTCGGTAAGCTACTGGTCCGACACGATCAATAATCTTGAATGGTCCAATATACCTTGGATTTAATTTCCCTCGTTTACTAAATCGAACAACGCCTTTCCAAGGTGCAACTTTAAGCATGACCATCTCTCCAATTTCAAATTCTATATCTTTTCTTTTAATGTCAGCGTAGCTCTTTTGTCGACTTTGGGCGGTTTTCAACCGTTGTTGAATTTGGATGATCTTCTCGGTAGTTTCTTGTATAATCTCCGGACCCGTAATCTGTCTATCCCCCACTTCACTCCAACAAATCGGAGACCTGCACTTTCTACCATAAAGTGCTTCAAACGGCGCCATCTCAATGCTTGAATGGTAGCTGTTGTTGTAGGAAAATTCTGCTAACGGTAGATGTCGATCCCAACTGTTTACGAAATCAATAACACATGCTCGTAGCATGTCTTCAAGCGTTTGTATCGTCCTTTCGCTCTGCCCATCAGTTTGTGGATGATAGGCAGTACTCATGTCTAGACGAGTTCCTAATGCTTGCTGTAATGTCTGCCAGAATCTTGAAATAAATCTGCCATCCCTATCAGAGATAATAGAGATTGGTATTCCATGTCTGGAGACGACTTCCTTCAAATACAGTCGTGCTAACTTCTCCATCTTGTCATCTTCTCTTATTGGTAGGAAGTGTGCTGATTTGGTGAGACGATCAACTATTACCCAAATAGTATCAAAACCACTTGCAGTCCTTGGTAATTTAGTGATGAAATCCATGGTAATGTTTTCCCATTTCCATTCCGGGATTTCGGGTTGTTGAAGTAGACCTGATGGTTTCTGATGCTCAGCTTTGACCTTAGAACACGTCAAACATTCTCCTACGTATTTAGCAACATCGGCTTTCATACCCGGCCACCAAAAATGTTTCTTGAGATCCTTGTACATCTTCCCCGTTCCAGGATGTATTGAGTATCTGGTTTTATGAGCTTCTCTAAGTACCATTTCTCTCATATCTCCAAATTTTGGTACCCAAATCCTTTCAGCCCTATACCGGGTTCCGTCTTCCCGAATATTAAGATGCTTCTCCGATCCTTTGGGTATTTCATCCTTTAAATTTCCCTCTTTTAAAACTCCTTGTTGCGCCTCCTTTATTTGAGTAGTAATGTTATTATGAATCATTATATTCATAGATTTTACTCGAATGGGTTCTCTGTCCTTCCTGCTCAAGGCATCGGCTACCACATTTGCCTTCCCCGGGTGGTAACGAATCTCAAAGTCGTAATCATTCAATAATTCAATCCACCTACGCTGCCTCATATTCAGTTGTTTCTGATTAAATATGTGTTGAAGACTTTTGTGGTCGGTATATATAATACTTTTGACCCCATATAAGTAGTGCCTCCAAGTCTTTAATGCAAAAACAACCGCGCCTAATTCCAAATCATGCGTCGTATAATTTTGTTCGTGAATCTTCAATTGTCTAGACGCATAAGCAATCACCTTCGTTCGTTGCATTAATACACAACCGAGACCTTGCTTTGATGCATCACAATAAATCACAAAATCATCATTCCCTTCAGGCAATGACAATATAGGTGCCGTAGTTAGCTTTTTCTTCAATAACTGAAACGCTTTCTCTTGTTCATCATTCCATTCAAATTTCTTCCCTTTATGCGTTAATGCAGTCAAGGGTTTTGCTATTCTGGAAAAGTCTTGGATGAACCTTCTGTAGTAACCAGCTAGTCCTAAAAACTGGCGTTTGTGTTTCGGAGTTTTCGGGGTTTCCCACTTTTCAACAGTTTCTATCTTTGTCGGATCCACCTTAATACCTTCTTTGTTCACTATGTGACCGAGGAATTGAACTTCTTCCAACCAAAATGCACACTTTGAAAACTTAGCGTACAATTCTTCCTTCCTCAATACTTCTAACACCTTTCTCAAATGTTCACCGTGTTCTTGGTCATTCTTTGAGTAAATAAGTATGTCATCAATGAAAACAATGACAAACTTGTCAAGGTATGGTCCACACACTCGGTTCATAAGGTCCATGAACACAGCTGGTGCATTAGTTAAACCAAACGGCATGACCATAAACTCGTAATGACCGTAACGTGTTCTGAAAGCAGTCTTTGGAATATCATCTTCTTTCACCCGCATTTGATGATACCCGGAACGTAAGTCAATCTTTGAATAAACAGACGAGCCTTGTAGTTGATCAAATAAGTCGTCGATTCTCGGTAGTGGGTAGCGGTTCTTGATGGTAAGTTTGTTCAACTCTCGGTAGTCGATACACAACCTGAATGTACCATCTTTCTTCTTGACAAACAAAACAGGAGCTCCCCACGGTGATGTGCTTGGTCGAATGAAACCACGCTCTAAAAGTTCTTGTAATTGGCTTTGCAGTTCTTTCATCTCGCTGGGTGCGAGTCTGTAAGGAGCACGAGCTATTGGTGCAGCTCCTGGTACAAGATCTATTTGAAATTCAACGGATCGATGTGGGGGTAATCCCGGTAATTCTTTCGGAAATACATCGGGAAATTCTTTTGCAATGGGAACATCATTGATGCTCTTTTCTTCAGTTTGTACTTTCTCGACGTGTGCTAGAACAGCATAGCAACCTTTTCTTATTAGTTTTTGTGCCTTCAAATTACTAATAAGATGTAGCTTCGTGTTGCCCTTTTCTCCGTACACCATTAAGGGTTTTCCTTTTTCTCGTATAATGCGAATTGCATTTTTGTAACAAACGATCTCCGCTTTCACTTCTTTCAACCAGTCCATACCGATAATCACATCAAAACTCCCTAACTCTACTGGTATCAAATCAATCTTAAATGTTTCGCTAACCAGTTTAATTTCTCGATTCCGACATATATTATCTGCTGAAATTAATTTACCATTTGCTAATTCGAGTAAAAATTTACTATCCAAAGGCGTCAATGGACAACTTAATTTAGCACAAAAATCTCTACTCATATAGCTTCTATCCGCACCCGAATCAAATAAAACGTAAGCAGATTTATTGTCAATAAGAAACGTACCCGTAACAAGCTCCGGGTCTTCCTGTGCCTCTACCGCATTAATATTGAAAATTCTTCCACGGCCTTGTCCATTCGTGTTCTCCTGGTTCGGGCAATTTCTAATAATGTGGCCTGGTTTTCCACATTTATAACATACTACATTGGCATAACTTGCTCCGACACTACTTGCTCCGCCATTACTCGTTCCGACACCATTTGTTCCTTTCGTTCTGTTAACCCCTGGTCCGTAGACCTCACACTTCGCCGCGCTATGACCATTTCTTTTACACTTGTTGCAAAATTTGGTGCAGAACCCCGAGTGATTCTTTTCACACCTTTGGCATAGCTGCTTCTGATTGTTGTTGTTGTTGCGGTTATTATTGTTGTTGGGATGATTGTTGTAGTTGCTGTTGTTGTTGTTGTTGTTGTTGTTGGGCCGTTTGTTGTAGTTGCGATTGATGTTGCGATTGATGTTGCGATTGTTGGGATAATTGTTGCGATTATTGTTGTAATTGCTGTTGTTGTTGTATTGGTGATTCTTATCACCGTTTTCCTCCCAGTTTCTTTTGACTTGCTTCACATTGGCCTCTTCAGCAGTCTGTTCTTTAATTCTTTCTTCAATCTGGTTCACTAGTTTGTGAGCCATTCTACATGCCTGTTGTATGGAGGCGGGCTCGTGTGAACTTATATCTTCTTGGATTCTTTCCGGTAATCCTTTCACAAACGCGTCGATCTTCTCTTCCTCATCTTCGAATGCTCCCGGACACAATAGGCACAATTCTGTGAATCGTCTTTCGTACGTGGTAATATCAAATCCTTGGGTTCGTAACCCTCTAAGTTCTGTCTTGAGCTTATTGACCTCGGTTCTGGGACGGTACTTCTCGTTCATCAAGTGCTTGAATGCTGACCACGGTAGTGCGTACGCATCATCTTGTCCCACTTGTTCTAGATAGGTATTCCACCATGTTAACGCAGAACCTGTGAAGGTATGCGTAGCGTACTTCACTTTGTCCTCTTCAGTACACTTACTTATGGCAAACACCGATTCAACCTTCTCGGTCCACCGTTTCAATCCGATCGGTCCTTCGGTTCCATCAAATTCCAATGGTTTGCAGGCAGTGAATTCTTTGTAGGTGCATCCTACACTATTTCCTGTACTGCTAGATCCAAGGTTATTGTTGGTATGTAGCGCAGCCTGTACTGCGGCTATGTTTGAAGCTAGAAAAGTACGGAATTCCTCTTCATTCATATTCACGGTGTGTCGAGTAGTCGGTGCCATTTCCTTCAAAATAGTTAAATGGAACAAGTTAATCATACAGAATATTAAGAGTAGTTAATAGTATTTTGTAGCATAATATGAACTCATTTATAAAAGCTTTTTCTTCATATTAGCGTTTTATAAGTTTAAATTCGGGTAGTACCTACCCGTTAAGTTCATACTTAGTAGCTAATATACAATTCAACTACTACAATTCTATATGAAAAACTGATTATAATAATATTTCGCGTTCAAACTTTTATACAATATTTTACAAACTTACAATACCGCTTATTTTACATAAAGCATGAAATATAGCACACAATAACTTTGATACAAGATAGTTGTGAAGACAATTCTAGCTAGTACACAAGTCGTTCAGCAAAGGCAATAAAGACACGTAATTCATACGTCCAGAAACAAGTCATGCATTCTGGTTTTACTAGGACTACTTCCCATCCTTGGTCTTGTGCAACATAACCGTTATGGCCGTTGATAAGACAGAGTGTTGTAACGTCATCAAAGGGACGAGGGTTACGTAATGTCCAACAGTCCCGTAATAATCTAAAAACCTCATTTCTTACCCCAATTACCGACTCCGTCACTTGTGGAAACGTTTTGTTTAATAGTTGTAGCCCGATGTTCTTGTTCTCACTTTGGTGAGAAGCGAACATTACTAATCCGTAAGCATAACATGCTTCTTTATGTTGCATGTTAGCCGCTTTTTCTAAATCACGAAGTCCAATATTCGGATATATTGAGTCAAAATAATTTCTTAACCCGTTGCGTAAAATAGCATTTGGGTTCCCCGCAATATATGCGTCAAAGTAAACACATCGTAACTTATGGGTTTCCCAATGTGATATCCCCCATCTTTCAAACGAAAGTCTCTTATAAACCAAGACATTCTTGGAACGTTCTTCGAATGTCTTACAAACTGATCTCGCCTTAAATAGTTGTGCCGAAGAATTCTGGCCGACTCTAGACAAGATTTCATCAATCATGTCTCCGGGTAGGTCTCTTAAAATATTGGGTTGTCTATCCATTTTGTGTTTTTAAACTGTAAAATAGACAAGAGTTAGATTCATAAAAAAATACTTATTAATACAAGCAATTTTTACATATATCATAAAGCATAAGAACACTATATTACATATATTACACCACACGAATACAACTATCTTATTCCGACTCGCTCGTTTCTTCTTCTTCGGTTTTGGTTCGTTTTGCCAAGTTTCTAGGGATATATGATGTTCCCCTAATACGAGCCGTCGTTGTCCACATTGGTTTAGAAAAACCTGGTGGTTTAGAGGTTCCCGGGTCATTGTTACAACTTAAGGACTTCGGGGGTTGACGATACATATAAAGTTCATCGGGGTTGGAATTAGATTTCTCTATTTTTATGCCCTTTCCCTTATTATTTTCTTTTGCCTTTTTAAATTCAGTTGGGGTAATTTCTATAACATCATCGGAATTCTCGTCGGAATCCGATTCATCAGAGAATTGGTAATCCTCCCAATATTTTGCTTCCTTGGCGGAAACACCATTGACCATAATTAACTTTGGTCGGTTGGTTGAGGATTTTCTGTTACTTAACCGTTTTATTATTTCCCCCACCGGTTCTATTTCTTCATCCGGTTCCGATTCTTCTTCCGGTTCCGATTCTTCTTCCGGTTCCGACTCTTCTTCCGGTTCCTCTTCGGGAACTTGTGAATCAGTCCACAAATCATTCCAATTTACATTTGACTCTTCATTATTATTAGGTGAGTCAATGGGACTTGTTCTAGAGGTAGACATCTATCACATAATATCAAACACGTTAAGAGATTAATATATCACACAATATTCATATGTTAAAAATATATAGTTTCCAACAAAAATGTTAAGCAATCATTTTTAAAGAAAACACGGTCGAAGTCCAGACTCACTAATGCACCCTAACAAACTCGATAAGACACACTAATGCAAATTTTCTGGTTCTCTAAGACCAACGCTCGGATACCAACTGAAATGTCCCGTTCTTATTGATTAAAAACGTTCCATATTAATTGATTTCGTTGCGAGGTTTTGACCTCTATATGAGACGTTTTTCAAAGACTGCATTCATTTTTAAAATAAACCATAACCTTTATTTCATAAATAAAGGTTTAAAAAGCTTTACGTAGATTATCAAATAATGATAATCTAAAATATCCTGTTTACACACGACCATTACATAATGGTTTACAATACAAATATGTTACATCGAAATCAGTTTCTTGAATGCAGTTTTTACACAATATCATACAAACATGGACTCCAAATCTTGTCCTTATTTTAGTATGCAACAGCGGAAGCTCTTAATATTCACCTGAGAATAAACATGCTTTAAACGTCAACAAAAATGTTGGTGAGTTATAGGTTTAACCTATATATATCAAATCGTAACAATAGACCACAAGATTTCATATTTCAATACACATCCCATACATAGAGATAAAAATCATTCATATGGTGAACACCTGGTAACCGACAATAACAAGATGCATATATAAGAATATCCCCATCATTCCGGGACACCCTTCGGATATGATATAAATTTCGAAGTACTAAAGCATCCGGTACTTTGGATGGGGTTTGTTAGGCCCAATAGATCTATCTTTAGGATTCGCGTCAATTAGGGTGTCTGTTCCCTAATTCTTAGATTACCAGACTTAATAAAAAGGGGCATATTCGATTTTGATAATTCAACCATAGAATGTAGTTTCACGTACTTGTGTCTATTTTGTAAATCATTTATAAAACCTGCATGTATTCTCATCCCAAAAATATTAGATTTTAAAAGTGGGACTATAACTCACTTTCACAGATTTTTACTTCGTCGGGAAGTAAGACTTGGCCACTGGTTGATTCACGAACCTATAACAATATATACATATATATCAAAGTATGTTCAAAATATATTTACAACACTTTTAATATATTTTGATGTTTTAAGTTTATTAAGTCAGCTGTCCTCGTTAGTAACCTACAACTAGTTGTCCACAGTTAGATGTACAGAAATAAATCGATAAATATTATCTTGAATCAATCCACGACCCAGTGTATACGTATCTCAGTATTGATCACAACTCAAACTATATATATTTTGGAATCAACCTCAACCCTGTATAGCTAACTCCAACATTCACATATAGAGTGTCTATGGTTGTTCCGAAATATATATAGATGTGTCGACATGATAGGTCGAAACATTGTATACGTGTCTATGGTATCTCAAGATTACATAATATATAATACAAGTTGATTAAGTTATGGTTGGAATAGATTTGTTACCAATTTTCACGTAGCTAAAATGAGAAAAATTATCCAATCTTGTTTTACCCATAACTTCTTCATTTTAAATCCGTTTTGAGTGAATCAAATTGCTATGGTTTCATATTGAACTCTATTTTATGAATCTAAACAAAAAAAGTATAGGTTTCTAGTCGGAAAAATAAGTTACAAGTCGTTTTTGTAAAGGTAGTCATTTCAGTCGAAAGAACGACGTCTAGATGACCATTTTAGAAAACATACTTCCACTTTGAGTTTAATCATAATTTTTGGATATAGTTTCATGTTCATAATAAAAATCATTTTCTCAGAATAACAACTTTAAAATCAAAGTTCATCATAGTTTTTAATTAACTAACCCAAAACAGCCCGCGGTGTTACTACGACGGCGTAAATCCGGTTTTACGGTGTTTTTCGTGTTTCCAGGTTTTAAATCATTAAGTTAGCATATCATATAGATATAGAACATGTGTTTAGTTGATTTTAAAAGTCAAGTTAGAAGGATTAACTTTTGTTTGCGAACAAGTTTAGAATTAACTAAACTATGTTCTAGTGATTACAAGTTTAAACCTTCGAATAAGATAGCTTTATATGTATGAATCGAATGATGTTATGAACATCATTACTACCTTAAGTTCCTTGGATAAACCTACTGGAAAAGAGAAAAATGGATCTAGCTTCAATGGATCCTTGGATGGCTCGAAGTTCTTGAAGCAGAATCATGACACGAAAACAAGTTCAAGTAAGATCATCACTTGAAATAAGATTGTTATAGTTATAGAAATTGAACCAAAGTTTGAATATGATTATTACCTTGTATTAGAATGATAACCTACTGTAAGAAACAAAGATTTCTTGAGGTTGGATGATCACCTTACAAGATTGGAAGTGAGCTAGCAAACTTGAAAGTATTCTTGATTTTATGAAACTAGAACTTTTAGAATTTATGAAGAACACTTAGAACTTGAAGATAGAACTTGAGAGAGATCAATTAGATGAAGAAAATTGAAGAATGAAAGTGTTTGTAGGTGTTTTTGGTCGTTGGTGTATGGATTAGATATAAAGGATATGTTATTTTGTTTTCATGTAAATAAGTCATGAATGATTACTCATATTTTTGTAATTTTATGAGATATTTCATGCTAGTTGCCAAATGATGGTTCCCACATGTGTTAGGTGACTCACATGGGCTGCTAAGAGCTGATAATTGGAGTGTATATACCAATAGTACATACATCTAAAAGCTGTGTATTGTACGAGTACGAATACGGGTGCATACGAGTAGAATTGTTGATGAAACTGAACGAGGATGTAATTGTAAGCATTTTTGTTAAGTAGAAGTATTTTGATAAGTGTATTGAAGTCTTTCAAAAGTGTATAAATACATATTAAAACACTACATGTATATACATTTTAACTGAGTCGTTAAGTCATCGTTAGTCGTTACATGTAAGTGTTGTTTTGAAACCTTTAGGTTAACGATCTTGTTAAATGTTGTTAACCCAATGTTTATAATATCAAATGAGATTTTAAATTATTATATTATCATGATATTATCATGTATGAATATCTCTTAATATGATATATATACATTAAATGTCTTTACAACGATAATCGTTACATATATGTCTCGTTTAAAAATCATTAAGTTAGTAGTCTTGTTTTTACATATGTAGTTCATTGTTAATATACTTAATGATATGTTTAATTATCATAGTATCATGTTAACTATATATATATCCATATATATGTCATCATATAGTTTTTACAAGTTTTAACGTTCGTGAATCACCGGTCAACTTGGGTGGTCAATTGTCTATATGAAACATATTTCAATTAATCAAGTCTTAAAAAGTTTGATTGCTTAACATGTTGGAAACATTTAATCATGTAAATATCAATCTCAATTAATATATATAAACATGGAAAAGTTCGGGTCACTACATGAATATTATGTGATATTTTAATCTCTTAACGTGTTTGATATTATGTGATAGATGTCTACCTCTAGAACAAGTCCCATTGACTCACCTAATAATAATGAAGAGTCAAATGTAAATTGGAATGATTCGTGGACTGGTTCACAAGTTCCCGAAGAGGAACTGGAAGAAGAGTCGGAACCGGATGAAGAATCGGAACCGGAAGAAGAATCGGAACCGGAAGAAGAAATAGAACCGGTGGGGGAAATAATAAAACGGTTAAGTAAAAGAGAATCCTCAACCAACCGACCAAGGTAAATTATGGTCAATGGTGTTTCCGCCAAGGAAGCAAAATATTGGGAGGATTACCAATTCTTCGATGAATCGGATTCCGACGAGAATTCCGATGATGTTATAGAAATTACCCCAACTGAATTTAAAAAGGCAAAAGAAAATAATAAGGGAAAGGGCATAAAAATAGAGAAATCTAATTCCAACCCCGATGAACTTTATATGTGTCGTCAACCCCCGAAGTCCTTAAGTTGTAACAATGACCCGGGAACCTCTAAACCACCAGGTTTTTCTAAACCAATGTGGACAACGACGGCTCGTATTAGGGGAACATCATATATCCCTAGAAACTTGGCAAAACGAACCAAAACCGAACAAGAAGAAACGAGCGAGTCGGAATAAGATAGTTGTATTCGTGTGGTGTAATATATGTAATATAGTGTGCTTATGCTTTATGATATATGTAAAAATTTGAAAGGATCCGAAACTAATCATCCGGACGATGTCCATATTGATTACAAATGAATTACAACAGTTGATAACATCGCGAGGTACTTGACTTCTATATGATACATTTTACAAACGTTGCATTTATTCTTAAAAGGCAATCTATCTTTACATAAAAAAATTAATAAACTCGTCAAACATTTCTCGATATCCAAATGACCTAAACTGTCATTTACTTAATAAATGTCTTTAATGATCTTCAATGACTCGAATGCAACGTTCTTGTATCATGGCTTAAATGGTCCCAACTAGTATCCTTAATATGAGCTAACGCACAGCGGAAGTCTTAATTCATACCTGAGAATAACATGCTTTAAAACGTCAACATAAAGTTGGTGAGATATATAGGTTTGATGCTAGCAGCGATATAACGATGGACCACAAGATTTCATATATAAACATTTTAATAAAAATATTCTAAGTGGTTGAGCACTTGGTAACCATACTTAACAATTAATCACGTCGCATATTCCCTTTAATATGAAATCTTACTACACTGTACCAAGTGTAGTCACGAAACGAAGTACTGTGCAACCGTTGAATACTGGTCGTCCAGTCCGGTTGGGGTTGTCAGGCCCGATAGATCTATCAACAGGATTCACGTTTACAATACCGCTGTAAATATTAGTTACCAAGCTACAGGGAAGTATGCCAGTGGTACAACTCAACGTAGAATATATTTTTCAGTTACTTGTGTCCATAATGTAAAACATAAAATACATGTATTCTCATCCCGAAATATTTAGAGTTTAAAAGTGGGACTATATACTCACTTTTGTCTTGAAGATATGTAATTTCGACTTGGTCTCCGATTGATATCACGAACCTATCCATATATAATATATCAATACCTTTTCTTTTTAAACAATCGTCACATATATATACTTATAATACTTTTAATACTTTTAATAATTCCTTAGTCCGTAGTTAGCAGTCCGATGTTAGTAATTCAATTTTAATGGTTCATATTTAGTTGTTTAATAAACCCCCAATGAAATAAATAAAACCCCCATCGTATATGTATTGGTCGAGATTAATCTTGACCCATGGTACCGGTGTTGTCAAATGACGTGTTGCGTACATAAAGTACCGGTGTTGTCAAATGACGTGTTGCGTACAATCATGGGATCTTATGATTAATCTTCTCGTATTGTTTACGGGTGATCCTGAACCATATAAAATTAAATTATGAGTACATATGTATAAAATATCATGTTACTTTAGGAAGATGTGATTTATTTAATTTTCTCCAATTATTTTCGTGGCTAAACTAGTCTTGGATATCCGATTTTGTTTTGGTCATAATTTCTTCGTTACAACTCCGTTTTCGTTGATTCAACTTTCCACTTCCTTGGATCGAGTCCCTCTTTAAGAATATGAACTGTAAATACCTTAGTTTGTATTCGAAATCATAGGTCATAGGTCAAATTTTGGTGAAACTTATGAAGTTAATCATTTTTGTTACAAAAACATCATTTAATGACCATTTTTCTAAAAATACATATACTATGAATTAAATCATGAAATTTTTATGTGTTAACATATTAATAAGAAATATCATTTTTCCAGAATATAAACCTCCAATTCAAAGTTCAAGATGGTTTTTAATTATCCAACCCAAAACAGCCCCCGGTTGCACTCCGACGTCATAAAAACAGTTTTTTAAGGTATTCTTTGAAAAACCAAGTTATACCTTGTTAAATTAGCATATATTTAAGTTATATTACAGGTCTTGAAGTATTTTAAAAGTTAAGTTAGAAGGATCTATTTAGTTTGCAAACAAGTTTGAAATCATTCAAACTATGTTTTTGTTGTTAAAATTGTATACCATACAATAAGATAGCTATATATATATGAATCGAATAAGGTTATGAACAAAGTTACTACCTCAAGTTACTTGGACAAGATTGCTGTAAAAGAGGAGTAAAAACCTAGAACCAAAAGAGTGATGAAATTGGATGAAAGATTGGAAGCAACTTAAGACATAAACTTGAATTGAAAGTTGTATTTTTGTAGTGTTTTTGTTGATCTTTTTATGGTGGTGTTTAAGGTGATTCTTGAGAGGATTTTTGCTGGAGTTCTTAGAGAGACATGAGGCTAGTAAGTGTGTGTGTTTAGCTAGAGAAATGATGTTCCAAAAATTGAAAATGGATGCATGTATTTATGGTGGTGTAAAAGGTGTATAAATTTGTAATTTTGTGAAAAGATCTTTTAATCATGTGAAATTGTCATACTAAATAACAAAAGTAGTTACCTTATACATAAGGCATGAACAAGGGCTGGTTGGTGGTGATTTGATGTGTATATACCAATAGTAAATACGTATAGAAGCTAGGTATGATACGAGTACATATACTCTAGATATACGTATAGAAATCTTGTGAAAAATGGAATGAGGATTCAAATATAGCTATCTTTTGTGAATATACTTATATTGTTTTATGTATTTAAGTCTTTAAAAGTGATTAAATACATTATATATACGATATATGTATAAACATTATAGGTCGTAAGTATTTATGTCAAATAACGTTACGTATAGTTATCGTTTTGAAAGCTTAAGTTAGTAGTTTCAAAATATACTTATAACTTATTGTTATTAATACAAAATGAGATATTTAAACATCCTTAAATCATGTTAAATATGTATATATACATATATATACACAAACGTATAATTAACATATATTGTATAGTTCGTGATATCATCGGTCAAACTAGACGGTTAAACGTTATGTAGAACTCTTTTCAAAATCATAAATCTCAACAATTTAGATTGCTTATCATGTTGGTAAGTTTTAATTTATGTAAATATTAATCTTATAAGTGTAAAACGATCGGAAAAATCCGGGTCGTTACAGTACCCACCCGTTAAAGAAATTTCGTCCCGAAATTTGGTAGAGGTTGTCATAAATAACAATAGGAATGTTTTCATGACGAATATGAGGTATTAATAGAGTTTTATCATTATTGGAAGATATGGATAAAACGATTCGGTCATGTGAAGCGCACGAGTGAAGCTATCACAAAAGAATGAAATGAGTGAATATAGAATTGTTTTAACCGATGTCGAGATTAGGATTGATTTCCAGAATTTAAGGGATTTAAAGAAAATCTTATGTAATAAGATTTGGTTCTTCGATGATTTAGAAAACATGATCTCCTTTGATTTAATGCGATAATCTGTTTCGATTTCTTTGTCGGATATTTCACTATAAATCCACCTCCTTCCCTTTCTTACTTCCATACCTCACATCTCTTACTCTTCCTCCTCTAATTCATACCTTAAGGTATCCTTTAAAATGCTTCATCCCGTTCTGATTTTTGTTATACTTCTAACTTTCATATCTTTCATTCTTCTCTTTCATCTACCGCTAGAAGAATCTATTCACTTTTATGATTTTCTTGGAATTATAATGTTTCTAATTCTCCCGTGTCTTTACGTCGCCATACGTATTGATACACACGGTTTGTAGTTTCTGGGTGGTTATTGGGTTTGATATCTTTCCTTATATTTCGATGCTCCTGCTTCTGTTTTCCATAATCATTGTCATCCATAGTTAATACTCTCTCCTATTTGCTGTGGTTTATGTTCCTATTTCTATTCTGAAGTTTTGTCCCTTCATTTCTTCTTCCCGTCCTCGAGCCAAGCGAACAATGGTCCGAAATTCGTAGGTAGGAAATTTGGAATGAACCTTGCTATTGGTTTTAGAATGAAATTGTAATGGCACGATCTTGATTCGTTAAATTACTCGAATATTCCGAAAAAAATAGAACTATCAAGGTGATACGTTCTAATATGTTTGAAGACTTGATAGAATGTAAGAACCGTGTAACATGGCACATGATGACGGTACTGTGAATCATCACATTCCATTAGAAACTTAACATGACTTACTGTAATATAATGAAGTTGATCAAGTTTCATTATATTATACTAATTCATGTATCAGTTCCCAACACTACTTCAAAACATTCATATTTTTAAACTTAGAGATTTCAGAATTTAGAAACTAACACAGTTTCTTTTATATTGTAGCGCAGATGTTACGGAGAGTTAAATGATCGCAGATAGGAATAGTTGTAAAAATATCTCCAGAAATATGAAAAATATGTATAACGAATGAAGATATCTTATAATATCTAAGATAAAATGATGGTGAAGAATATCATCTTGAAAAGTTTAGAATAAGGAGCAGTGTTCTTACTAACGGTTTCAGCAGGCACTGGATCATTTGGATCCTTTGAAGGCAGGTTCTGTTTTCATGATTTGTTCACGGCCTCCTTCATACTTTGCTCAATCCGTTTTCCAGTTCCAAACCTTCTCTTTTTCTCAGCTTTACCACCATACCATTCTTTATCATCAATCTTTTGATTGTTAAAGTCGTTTACAGTTTTTGCTGCTTCATCAGAATTTCAAGAGCTACTTCATAGTTCAGGGTGTTTTCAGAAATCATGAAAGGATTTGAATGCGAATTGTAATCGTCAAGTTACGAATGAGGTTTAAGATAGAATCAAGTGGCAAACTTGAAGGATTGTTTAGTTTCATATGTAATAATCATCATTTTAACTCATTTTTAATTGTCCAAAGTTAGCAGTCCAATAGTCCGATTGTCCAATGGTTCAATAAATTCATATATGAACTAAATATATAATATTCGAATTACTTAATACGTATCGTGACCCGTGTACTGGTCTCGGTGTCGATCACAACTCAAAGTATATATATATTTTGGAATCAACTCCGACCCTGTATAGCCAACTCCCACCTTCACATATAGAGTGTCTATGGTTGTTCCGAAATATATATATAGATGGATCAATATGATAAGTCGAAACCTTGTATACGTGTCCCGTTATTTAAAATGCGTAAAATAAATAAATATATATCATGACCCATTATACAACGTGTTGTCTCATAATTAATCCGACGCGTTGTTGTACATGTGTCCCGACGGTATGTAAAGTACAGAAATTAAAATTGCAAGAATGTAAATTGCGATAAATTAAATATTAATCAGTTAGCTGGGAACAGTTAGCCGGAACAGTTAGCGTGTAATCCTATCACAATTTCAATTAATTAATTCATCTGTTTCTAACAATTTTTATTTTGCCAATGTTTCTTCATTATGCCATTTGTTGGATTCGGATAGGTGAAAATCCAAATATGAAATTTAAATGGAAATGGTTAATCTGGGGTGAACGGATACATATATCGGTAATTGTAAGTAGGATAATAAATGATCGTTGAATCAGATTCGAAGAATGTACAGTGTAACTTGTTAATGTGAATTCTAAATATTCCTTGGGTACTACCCACCCGTTAAAATATTTTCATCATTAACAGTTTGTACGAATGAAATTTTTAATTACAATCTTTATGAAAATATATTTGCATATATATTTTCTTCGGAGGTAACTATGAATTTAATGAGTCAATAAAATATTCAAATCATTTGATTTATCGTTATTACTAGATTACATAATCTCCAAAACATTAGAGATTACATAATCGTCATGTCGAACGAAGAACGATACATAAAGAAGAGGTAATCGGTGTAGAATGATATGTAGAACAAAGATCATATTCGAAGTTCAGATGATGATGTTGAGGTACGTGGTGCGGATGTGATTGTTGGTGGTGGTAATGATACGGTTGGTGTTGATGCTGATGATGTCGTTGACGTCGATGATGCTACTGGTACTGAAGATTGCGAGGTTGATGTTGTTAACGGTACTGGTTATGCTGCTGGTGCTGCTGCTGGTGTTTGTAACCTTCGCACCGTGTTCTCCAAAGCCGTCACACGAGCGCGAAGTTCGTTAATTTCTGCTAGTACACCAGGATGATTGGCGGTTGGAGTGAGCGAATGAACAAGATCCGAAATATGGGATAGGATATAATCGTGACGAGATACTCGAGAAATGAGAGAGAAAATGGTGTTTCGAATGGGTTCGCCGGTAAGTGCTTCAGGTTCATCGTTAAGAGGGCAATTCGGTGGGTGAAAGGGATCACCTTCTTCTTGTCTCCAATAATTTAGTATACTACGAACCCATCCCCAGTTCATCCAGAATAGATGATGGGAAATTGGTTGATCCATTCCGGTGACGCTGTTCTCGGAGCTCGAATGGAAATCCATGTCGGCGTAGCTATCGAAGTCGGAGGAATTCGAACTGGATGAAGAATTCATGTTGTATAGTTGGAGAAATGAATTTTTTTGGTTTGGAATAGATTATAGTAGTTGGGTTTGGTACTCTTCAATACATAATTTTCATATGTATATATAATACCGAAATCCCGTGAATTACGGAGAATCTTTGAAATTCGTCGGGCAATGTTTATAGTAATAGATACGCTAGGATATGAATTTTGTCTATACACTATCGATGCACTAGATGCAATAAGACGTGTCTAGACTAAAGAATGATAAGCAGGCAACTCCCTAAGGATGATAAGCAGATGGTTTCTGACTAGAAATGATAAGCAAAACTTTTTAGCAGGTAGATACGGTCAAAGTCCAGACTCACTAATGTATCCTAACAACTACCAGTTAGACACACTAATGCAAGGCCTGGTTCGCTAAGACCAACGCTCTGATACCAACTGAAAGGATCCGAAACTAATCATCCGGACGATGTCCATATTGATTACAAATGAATTACAACAGTTGATAACATCGCGAGGTACTTGACTTCTATATGATACATTTTACAAACGTTGCATTTATTCTTAAAAGGCAATCTATCTTTACATAAAAAAATTAATAAACTCGTCAAACATTTCTCGATATCCAAATGACCTAAACTGTCATTTACTTAATAAATGTCTTTAATGATCTTCAATGACTCGAATGCAACGTTCTTGTATCATGGCTTAAATGGTCCCAACTAGTATCCTTAATATGAGCTAACGCACAGCGGAAGTCTTAATTCATACCTGAGAATAACATGCTTTAAAACGTCAACATAAAGTTGGTGAGATATATAGGTTTGATGCTAGCAGCGATATAACGATGGACCACAAGATTTCATATATAAACATTTTAATAAAAATATTCTAAGTGGTTGAGCACTTGGTAACCATACTTAACAATTAATCACGTCGCATATTCCCTTTAATATGAAATCTTACTACACTGTACCAAGTGTAGTCACGAAACGAAGTACTGTGCAACCGTTGAATACTGGTCGTCCAGTCCGGTTGGGGTTGTCAGGCCCGATAGATCTATCAACAGGATTCACGTTTACAATACCGCTGTAAATATTAGTTACCAAGCTACAGGGAAGTATGCCAGTGGTACAACTCAACGTAGAATATATTTTTCAGTTACTTGTGTCCATAATGTAAAACATAAAATACATGTATTCTCATCCCGAAATATTTAGAGTTTAAAAGTGGGACTATATACTCACTTTTGTCTTGAAGATATGTAATTTCGACTTGGTCTCCGATTGATATCACGAACCTATCCATATATAATATATCAATACCTTTTCTTTTTAAACAATCGTCACATATATATACTTATAATACTTTTAATACTTTTAATAATTCCTTAGTCCGTAGTTAGCAGTCCGATGTTAGTAATTCAATTTTAATGGTTCATATTTAGTTGTTTAATAAACCCCCAATGAAATAAATAAAACCCCCATCGTATATGTATTGGTCGAGATTAATCTTGACCCATGGTACCGGTGTTGTCAAATGACGTGTTGCGTACATAAAGTACCGGTGTTGTCAAATGACGTGTTGCGTACAATCATGGGATCTTATGATTAATCTTCTCGTATTGTTTACGGGTGATCCTGAACCATATAAAATTAAATTATGAGTACATATGTATAAAATATCATGTTACTTTAGGAAGATGTGATTTATTTAATTTTCTCCAATTATTTTCGTGGCTAAACTAGTCTTGGATATCCGATTTTGTTTTGGTCATAATTTCTTCGTTACAACTCCGTTTTCGTTGATTCAACTTTCCACTTCCTTGGATCGAGTCCCTCTTTAAGAATATGAACTGTAAATACCTTAGTTTGTATTCGAAATCATAGGTCATAGGTCAAATTTTGGTGAAACTTATGAAGTTAATCATTTTTGTTACAAAAACATCATTTAATGACCATTTTTCTAAAAATACTTATACTATGAATTAAATCATGAAATTTTTATGTGTTAACATATTAATAAGAAATATCATTTTTCCAGAATATAAACCTCCAATTCAAAGTTCAAGATGGTTTTTAATTATCCAACCCAAAACAGCCCCCGGTTGCACTCCGACGTCATAAAAACAGTTTTTTAAGGTATTCTTTGAAAAACCAAGTTATACCTTGTTAAATTAGCATATATTTAAGTTATATTACAGGTCTTGAAGTATTTTAAAAGTTAAGTTAGAAGGATCTATTTAGTTTGCAAACAAGTTTGAAATCATTCAAACTATGTTTTTGTTGTTAAAATTGTATACCATACAATAAGATAGCTATATATATATGAATCGAATAAGGTTATGAACAAAGTTACTACCTCAAGTTACTTGGACAAGATTGCTGTAAAAGAGGAGTAAAAACCTAGAACCAAAAGAGTGATGAAATTGGATGAAAGATTGGAAGCAACTTAAGACATAAACTTGAATTGAAAGTTGTATTTTTGTAGTGTTTTTGTTGATCTTTTTATGGTGGTGTTTAAGGTGATTCTTGAGAGGATTTTTGCTGGAGTTCTTAGAGAGACATGAGGCTAGTAAGTGTGTGTGTTTAGCTAGAGAAATTATGTTCCAAAAATTGAAAATGGATGCATGTATTTATGGTGGTGTAAAAGGTGTATAAATTTGTAATTTTGTGAAAAGATCTTTTAATCATGTGAAATTGTCATACTAAATAACAAAAGTAGTTACCTTATACATAAGGCATGAACAAGGGCTGGTTGGTGGTGATTTGATGTGTATATACCAATAGTAAATACGTATAGAAGCTAGGTATGATACGAGTACATATACTCTAGATATACGTATAGAAATCTTGTGAAAAATGGAATGAGGATTCAAATATAGCTATCTTTTGTGAATATACTTATATTGTTTTATGTATTTAAGTCTTTAAAAGTGATTAAATACATTATATATACGATATATGTATAAACATTATAGGTCGTAAGTATTTATGTCAAATAACGTTACGTATAGTTATCGTTTTGAAAGCTTAAGTTAGTAGTTTCAAAATATACTTATAACTTATTGTTATTAATACAAAATGAGATATTTAAACATCCTTAAATCATGTTAAATATGTATATATACATATATATACACAAACGTATAATTAACATATATTGTATAGTTCGTGATATCATCGGTCAAACTAGACGGTTAAACGTTATGTAAAACTCTTTTCAAAATCATAAATCTCAACAATTTAGATTGCTTATCATGTTGGTAAGTTTTAATTTATGTAAATATTAATCTTATAAGTGTAAAATGATCGGAAAAATCCGGGTCGTTACAAAATTGCTTGTATTAATAAGTATTTTTTTTTATGAATCTAACTCTTGTCTATTTTAAAGTATAAAAACACAAAATGGATAGACAACCCAATATTTTAAGAGACATACCCGGAGACATGATTGATGAAATCTTGTCTAGAGTCGGTCAGAATTCCTCGGCACAACTATTTAAGGCGAGATCAGTTTGTAAGACATTCGAAGAACGTTCCAAGAATGTCTTGGTTTATAAGAGACTTTCGTTTGAAAGATGGGGGATATCACATTGGGAAACCCATAAGTTACGATGTGTTTACTTTGACGCATATATTGCGGGGAACCCAAATGCTATTTTACGCAACGGGTTAAGAAATTATTTTGACTCAATATATCCGAATATTGGACTTCGTGATTTAGAAAAAGCGGCTAACATGCAACATAAAGAAGCATGTTATGCTT
This sequence comes from Rutidosis leptorrhynchoides, assembly GCF_046630445.1. Taxonomy (NCBI): domain Eukaryota; kingdom Viridiplantae; phylum Streptophyta; class Magnoliopsida; order Asterales; family Asteraceae; genus Rutidosis; species Rutidosis leptorrhynchoides. The sequence goes on from NC_092335.1 coordinate 504,915,524, forward strand.
ACGGATTAGTAATGTTCGCTTCTCACCAAAGTGAGAACAAGAACATCGGGCTACAACTATTAAAAAAAACGTTTCCACAAGTGACGTAGTCGGTAATTGGGGTAAGAAATGAGGTTTTTAGATTGTTACGGGACTGTTGGACATTACGTAACCCTCGTCCCTTTGACGACGTTACAACACGCTATTTTATCAACGGCCATAACAGTTATGTTCCACAAGACCAAGGATGGGAAGTAATCCTAGTAAAACCAGAATGCATGACTTGTTTCTGGACGTATGAATTACGTGTCTTTATTGCCTTTGCTGAACGACTTGTGTACTAGCTAGAATTATCTTCACAACCATCTTGTATCAAATTTATTGTGTGCTATATTTCATGCTTTATGTAAAATAAGCGGTATTGTAAGTTTGTAAAATATTGTATAAAAGTTTGAACGTGAAATATTATTACAATCAGTTTTTCATATAGAATTGTAGTAGTTGAATTGTATATTAGCTACTAAGTATGAACTTAACGGGTAGGTACTACCCGAATTTAAACTTATAAAATGCTAATATGAAGAAAAAGCTTTTATAAATGAGTTCATATTATGCTACGAAATACTATTAACTACTCTTAATATTCTGTATGATTAACTTGTTCCATTTGACTATTTTAAAGGAAATGGCACCGACTACTCGACACACCGTGAATATGAATGAAGAGGAATTCCGTACTTTTCTAGCTTCAAACATAGCCGCAGTACAGGCTGCGCTACATACCAACAATAACCTTGGATCTGGCAGTACAGGAAATCGTGTAGGATGCACCTACAAAGAATTCACTGCCTGCAAACCTTTGGAATTTGATGGAACCGAAGGACCGATCGGATTGAAACGGTGGACCGAGAAGGTCGAATCGGTGTTTGCCATAAGTAAGTGTACTGAAGAGGACAAAGTGAAGTACGCTACGCATACCTTCACAGGTTCTGCGTTAACATGGTGGAATACCTATCTAGAGCAAGTGGGACAAGATGATGCTTACGCACTACCGTGGTCAGCATTCAAGCACTTGATGAACGAGAAGTACCGTCCCAAAACCGAGGTCAATAAGCTCAAGACAGAACTTAGAGGGTTACGAACCCAAGGATTTGATATTACCACGTACGAAAGACGATTCACAGAATTGTGCCTATTGTGTCCGGGAGCATTCGAAGATGAGGAAGAGAAGATCGACGCGTTTGTGAAAGGATTACCGGAAAGAATCCAAGAAGATATAAGTTCACACGAGCCCGCCTCCATACAACAGGCATGTAGAATGGCTCACAAACTAGTGAACCAGATTGAAGAAAGAATTAAAGAACAGACTGCTGAAGAGGCCAATGTGAAGCAAGTCAAAAGAAAGTGGGAGGAAAACGGTGATAAGAATCACCAATACAACAACAACAGCAATTACAACAATAATCGCAACAGTTATCCCAACAATCGCAACATCAATCGCAACTATAACAAACGGCCCAACAACAACAACAACAACAGCAACTACAACAATCATCTCAACAACAATAATAACCGTAACAACAACAACAATCAGAAGCAGCTATGCCAAAGGTGTGAAAAGTATCACTCAGGGTTCTGCACCAAATTTTGCAACAAGTGTAAAAGAAATGGTCATAGCGCGGCGAAGTGTGAGGTCTACGGACCAGGGGTTAATAGAACGAAAGGAACAAATGGTGTTGGAACGAGTAATGGCAGAGCAAGTAGTGTCGGAGCAAGTTATGCCAATGTAGTTTGTTATAAATGTGGAAAACCGGGCCACATTATTAGAAATTGCCCGAACCAGGAGAACACGAATGGACAAGGCCGCGGAAGAGTTTTCAATATTAATGCGGCAGAGGCACAGGAAGACCCGGAGCTTGTTACGGGTACGTTTCTTATTGACAATAAATCTGCTTACGTTTTATTTGATTCGGGTGCGGATAGAAGCTATATGAGTAGAGATTTTTGTGCTAAATTAAGTTGTCCATTGACGCCTTTGGATAGTAAATTTTTACTCGAATTAGCAAATGGTAAATTAATTTCAGCAGATAATATATGTCGGAATCGAGAAATTAAACTGGTTAGCGAAACATTTAAGATTGATTTGATACCAGTAGAGTTAGGGAGTTTTGATGTGATAATCGGTATGGACTGGTTGAAAGAAGTGAAAGCAGAGATCGTTTGTTACAAAAATGCAATTTGTATTATACGAGAAAAAGGAAAACCCTTAATGGTGTACGGAGAAAAGGGCAACACGAAGCTACATCTTATTAGTAATTTGAAGGCACAAAAACTAATAAGAAAAGGTTGCTATGCTGTTCTAGCACACATCGAGAAAGTACAAACTGAAGAAAAGAGCATCAATGATGTTCCCGTCGCAAAAGAATTTCCCGATGTATTTCCGAAAGAATTACCGGGATTACCCCCACATCGATCCGTTGAATTTCAAATAGATCTTGTACCAGGAGCTGCACCAATAGCTCGTGCTCCTTACAGACTCGTACCCAACGAGATGAAAGAACTGCAAAGCCAATTACAAGAACTTTTAGAGCGTGGTTTCATTCGACCAAGCACATCACCGTGGGGAGCTCCTGTTTTGTTTGTCAAGAAGAAAGATGGTACATTCAGGTTGTGTATCGACTACCGAGAGTTGAACAAACTTACCATCAAGAACCGCTACCCACTACCGAGAATCGACGACTTATTTGATCAACTACAAGGCTCGTCTGTTTATTCAAAGATTGACTTACGTTCCGGGTATCATCAAATGCGGGTGAAAGAAGATGATATTCCAAAGACTGCTTTCAGAACACGTTACGGTCATTACGAGTTTATGGTCATGCCGTTTGGTTTAACTAATGCACCAGCTGTGTTCATGGACCTTATGAACCGAGTGTGTGGACCATACCTTGACAAGTTTGTCATTGTTTTCATTGATGACATACTTATTTACTCAAAGAATGACCAAGAACACGGTGAACATTTGAGAAAGGTGTTAGAAGTATTGAGGAAGGAAGAATTGTACGCTAAGTTTTCAAAGTGTGCATTTTGGTTGGAAGAAGTTCAATTCCTCGGTCACATAGTGAACAAAGAAGGTATTAAGGTGGATCCGGCAAAGATAGAAACTGTTGAAAAGTGGGAAACCCCGAAAACTCCGAAACACATACGCCAGTTTTTAGGACTAGCTGGTTACTGCAGAAGGTTCATCCAAGACTTTTCCAGAATAGCAAAACCCTTGACTGCATTAACGCATAAAGGGAAGAAATTTGAATGGAATGATGAACAAGAGAAAGCGTTTCAGTTATTGAAGAAAAAGCTAACTACGGCACCTATATTGTCATTGCCTGAAGGGAATGATGATTTTGTGATTTATTGTGACGCATCAAAGCAAGGTCTCGGTTGTGTATTAATGCAACGAACGAAGGTGATTGCTTATGCGTCTAGACAATTGAAGATTCACGAACAAAATTATACGACGCATGATTTGGAATTAGGCGCGGTTGTTTTTGCATTAAAGACTTGGAGGCACTACTTATATGGGGTCAAAAGTATTATATATACCGATCACAAAAGTCTTCAACACATATTTAATCAGAAATAACTGAATATGAGGCAGCGTAGGTGGATTGAATTATTGAATGATTACGACTTTGAGATTCGTTACCACCCGGGGAAGGCAAATGTGGTAGCCGATGCCTTGAGCAGGAAGGACAGAGAACCCATTCGAGTAAAATCTATGAATATAATGATTCATAATAACCTTACTACTCAAATAAAGGAGGCGCAACAAGGAGTTTTAAAAGAGGGAAATTTAAAGGATGAAATACCCAAAGGATCGGAGAAGCATCTTAATATTCGGGAAGATGGAACCCGGTATAGGGCTGAAAGGATTTGGGTACCAAAATTTGGAGATATGAGAGAAATGGTACTTAGAGAAGCTCATAAAACCAGATACTCAATACATCCTGGAACGGGGAAGATGTACAAGGATCTCAAGAAACATTTTTGGTGGCCGGGTATGAAAGCTGATGTTGCTAAATACGTAGGAGAATGTTTGACGTGTTCTAAGGTCAAAGCTGAGCATCAGAAACCATCAGGTCTACTTCAACAACCCGAAATCCCGGAATGGAAATGGGAAAACATTACCATGGATTTCATCACTAAATTGCCAAGGACTGCAAGTGGTTTTGATACTATTTGGGTAATAGTTGATCGTCTCACCAAATCAGCACACTTCTTGCCAATAAGAGAAGATGACAAGATAGAGAAGTTAGCATGACTGTATTTGAAGGAAGTCATCTCCAGACATCGAATACCAATCTCTATTATCTCTGATAGGGATGGCAGATTTATTTCAAGAATCTGGCAGACATTACAGCAAGCATTAGGAACTCTTCTAGATATGAGTACTGCCTATCATCCACAAACTAATGGGAAGAGCGAAAGGACGATACAAACGCTTGAAGACATGCTACGAGCATGTGTTATTGATTTCGGAAACAGTTGGGATCGACATCTACCATTAGCAGAATTTTCCTACAACAACAGCTACCATTCAAGCATTGAGATGGCGCCGTTTGAAGCACTTTATGGTAGAAAGTGCAGGTCTCCGATTTGTTGGAGTGAAGTGGGGGATAGACAGATTACGGGTCCGGAGATTATACAAGAAACTACCGAGAAGATCATCCAAATTCAACAACGGTTGAAAACTTCCCAAAGTCGACAAAAGAGCTACGCTGACATTAAAAGAAAAGATATAGAATTTGAAATTGGAGAGATGGTCATGCTTAAAGTTGCACCTTGGAAAGGCGTTGTTCGATTTGGTAAACGAGGGAAATTAAATCCAAGGTATATTGGACCATTCAAGATTATTGATCGTGTCGGACCAGTAGCTTACCGACTTGAGTTACCTCAACAACTCGCGGCTGTACATAACACTTTCCATGTCTCAAATTTGAAGAAATGTTTTGCTAAAGAAGATCTCACTATTCCGTTAGATGAAATCCAAATCAACGAAAAACTTCAATTCATCGAAGAACCCGTCGAAATAATGGATCGTGAGGTTAAAAGACTTAAGCAAAACAAGATTGTAACGACCCGGAAATTTCCGACCAAATTTAAACTCTAACCTCTATATGGTTCCGACACGATAAGCAAAAACCCTAAAGTTGACCCGCACTTTTTCGATCATTCTATATTTATAAGATTAATATTTACATAAATTAAACCTTACCAACATGATAAGCAATCCAAATTGTTGAGATTTATGTTTCCGAAAAGAGTTTTACACAACGTTTGACCGTCTAGTTTGACCGATGATATCACGAACTATACAATATATGATAATTATACGTTTGTGTATATATATATGTATATATACATATTTAACATGATTAATGAATGTTTTAATATCTCATTTTGTATTAATAACAATAAGTTATAAGTATATTTTGAAACTACTAACTTAAGTTTTCAAAACGATAACTATACGTAACGTTATTTGACATAAATACTTAAGACTTATAATGTTTATACATATATCGTATAAGTAATGTATTTAATCACTTTTAAAGACTTAAATACATAAAATCATATAAGTGTATTCACAAAAGATAGCTATATTTGAATCCTCATTCCATTTTTCACAAAATTTCTATACGTATATCTAGAGTATTTGTACTCGTATCATACCTAGCTTCTATACGTATTTACTATTGGTATATACACATCAAATCACCACCTAACCAGCCCTTGTTCATGCCTTATGTATAAGGTAATTACTTTTGAATGATTGTAAGACTAATTACAAAAATACAAACTAAAAATTTGTCCATGTCTACTACATAAACATTTTTTTAGGAGTATATATGTATCCTCATTTTGTTTCATTTTTACTTCCATTCTCTAGCTAAAAACACCCACACTCTCAAGAACATTAAACTCCATAAACATTCAGCAAAGTTCCATGAAGATCTAGCTTCAAAAACCTTACTTAAACACCATAAGAAAACCATACAAAAACACTTCAAGAAATCCTTCCAAGAACACAAACTTACTTCCAATCTTTCATCCACTTCCATCACCCTTTTGATTCTAGCTTCTTACTCCTCTTTTACAGCAACCTTGTCCAAGGAACTTGAGGTAGTATCTATGTTCATAACCTTATTCGATTCATATATATATAGCTATCTTATTTTGTGGTATAAAAGTTTAACAACAAGAACATAGTTTGAATGTTTTCAAACTTGTTTGCAAACTAAATAGATCCTTCTAACTTAACTTTTAAAATACTTCAAGACCTGTAATATAACTTAAATATATGCTAATTTAACAAGGTATAATTTGGTTTTTCAAAGAATATCTTAAAAACTGTTTTTACGACGTCGGAGTGCCACCGGGGACTGTTTTGGGTTGGATAATTAAAAACTATCTTAAACTTTGAGTTGGAGGTTTATGTTCTGGAAAAATGATTTTTACTATGAATATGATAACACATAAAAATTTCATGATTTAATTCAAAGTATAAGTATTTTTAGAAAAATAATCATTTAAGGTTGTTTAAATAAAGGAAAATGTTTAACTTCATAAGTTTCACTAAAGTTTCACCTATGCCGTGTGATTTTGAATACAAACCAAGGTATTTTCAGTTCATAGTCTTAAAGAGGGACTCGATCCAAGGAGATGGCAAGTTGAATCAACGAAAACGGATTTGTAACGAAGAAACTATGACCGAAACAAAATTGGTTATCCAAGACTTGTTTAACTTCGGGATTAATTGGGAAAAATTAAATAAAATCACATCTTTCTAAAATAACATGATATTTTATATATATGTACTCATAATTCAATTTTATATGGTTCAGGATCACCCGTAAACAACACGAGAAGATTAATCATAAGATCCCATGTTTGTACGCAACACGTCATTTGACAACACCGGTACTTTATGTACGCAACACGTCATTTGACAACACCGGTACCGTGGGTCAAGATTAATCTCGACCAATACATATACGATGGGGTTTTATTTATTTCGTTGGGGGTTTTATTTATTTCATTGCGGGTATATTAAACATCTAAAAATGAACCATTAAAATTGAATTACTAACAACGAGCTGCTAACTACGGACTAAGGAATTATTCAAAGTATTAAAAGTATAACAAGTATATATATGTGACGTTTGTTTAAAAAGAAAAGGTATTGATATATTATATATGGATAGGTTCGTGATATCAACCGGAGACCAAGTCAAATTATATATATCGTCAAGACGAAAGTGAGTATATAGTCCCACTTTTAAACTCTAAATATTTCGGGATGAGAATACATGCATTTTATGTTTTACGTTATGGACACAAGTAACTGAAAAATATATTCTACGTTGAGTTGTACCACTGGCATACTTCCCTGTAGCTTGGTAACTAATATTTACAGCGGTATTGTAAACGCGAATCCTGTTGATAGATCTATCGGGCCTGACAACCCCAACCGGACTGGACGACCAGTATTCAACGGTTGCACAGTACTTCGTTTCGTGACTACACTTGGTACAGTGTAGTAAGATTTCATATTAAAGGGAATATGCGACGTGATTAATTGTTAAGTATGGTTACCAAGTGCTCAACCACTTAGAATATTTTTATTAAAATGTTTATATATGAAATCTTGTGGTCCATCGTTATATCGCTGCTAGCATCAAACCTATATATCTCACCAACTTTATGTTGACGTTTTAAAGCATGTTATTCTCAGGTATGAATTAAGACTTCCGCTGTGCGTTAGCTCATATTAAGGATACTAGTTGGGACCATTTAAGCCATGATACAAGAACGTTGCATTCGAGTCATTGAAGATCATTAAAGACATTTATTAAGTAAATGACAGTTTAGGTCATTTGGATATCGAGAAATGTTTGACGAGTTTATTAATTTTTTTATGTAAAGATAGATTGCCTTTTAAGAATAAATGCAACGTTTGTAAAATGTATCATATAGAGGTCAAGTACCTCGCGATGTTATCAACTGTTGTAATTCGTTTGTAATCAATATGGACATCGTCCGGATGATTAGTTTCGGATCCTTTCAAAGATACCAATTGTTAAGGTTCGATGGAATGCTCATAGAGGACCCGAGTTCACCTGGGAGCGTGAAGATCAGATGAAGAAGAAATACCCGCATCTATTTCCAGAAGATTCGTCAACACCTTCAACAGCTTAAAATTTCGGGACGAAATTTATTTAACGGGTAGGTACTGTAGTGACCCGAACTTTTCCATGTTTATATATATTAATTGAGATTGATATTTACATGATTAAATGTTTCCAACATGTTAAGCAATCAAACTTGTTAAGACTTGATTAATTGAAATAGGTTTCATATAGACAATTGACCACCCAAGTTGACCGGTGATTCACGAACGTTAAAACTTGTAAAAACTATATGATGACATATATATGGTTATATATATAGTTAACATGATATTATGATAAGTAAACATATCATTAAGTATATTAACAATGAACTACATATGTAAAAACAAGACTACTAACTTAATGATTTTGAAACGAGACATATATGTAACGATTATCGTTGTAACGACATTTAATGTATATATATCATATTAAGAGATATTCGTACATCATAATATCATGATAATATAATAATTTAAAATCTCTTTTGATATTATAAACATTGGGTTAACAACATTTAACAAGATCGTTAACCTAAAGGTTTCAAAACAACATTTACATGTAACGACTAACGATGACTTAACGACTCAGTTAAAATGTATATACATGTAGTGTTTTAATATGTATTCATACACTTTTGAAAGACTTCAAGACACTTATCAAAATACTTCTACTTAACAAAAATGCTTACAATTACATCCTCGTTCAGTTTCATCAACAATTCTACTCGTATGCACCTGTATTCGTACTCGTACAATACACAGCTTTTAGATGTATTTACTATTGGTATATACACTCCAATGATCAGCTCTTAGCAGCCCATGTGAGTCACCTAACACATGTGGGAACCATCATTTGGCAACTAGCATGAAATATCTCATAAAATTACAAAAATGAGTAATCATTCATGACTTATTTACATGAAAACAAAATTACATATCCTTTATATCTAATCCATACACCAACGACCAAAAACACCTACAAACACTTTCATTCTTCAATTTTCTTCATCTAATTGATCTCTCTCAAGTTCTATCTTCAAGTTCTAAGTGTTCTTCATAAATTGCAAAAGTTCTAGTTTCATAAAATCAAGAATACTTTCAAGTTTGCTAGCTCACTTCCAATCTTGTAAGGTGATCATCCAACCTCAAGAAATCTTTGTTTCTTACAGCAGGTTATCATTCTAATACAAGGTAATAATCATATTCAAACTTTGGTTCAATTTCTATAACTATAACAATCTTATTTCAAGTGATGATCTTACTTGAACTTGTTTTCGTGTCATGATTTTGCTTCAAGAACTTCGAGCCATCCAAGGATCCATTGAAGCTAGATCCATTTTTTTCTTTTATAGTAGGTTTATCCAAGGAACTTAAGGTAGTAATGATGTTCATAACATCATTCGATTCATACATATAAAGCTATCTTATTCGAAGGTTTAAACTTGTAATCACTAGAACATAGTTTAGTTAATTCTAAACTTGTTCGCAAACAAAAGTTAATCCTTCTAACTTGAATTTTAAAATCAACTAAACACATGTTCTATATCTATATGATATGCTAACTTAATGATTTAAAACCTGGAAACACGAAAAACACCGTAAAACCGGATTTACGCCGTCGTAGTAACACCGCGGGCTGTTTTGGGTTAGTTAATTAAAAACTATGATAAACTTTGATTTAAAAGTTGTTATTCTGATAAAATGATTTTTATTATGAACATGAAACTATATCCAAAAATTATGGTTAAACTCAAAGTGGAAGTATGTTTTCTAAAATGGTCATCTAGACGTCGTTCTTTCGACTGAAATGACTACCTTTACAAAAACGACTTGTAACTTATTTTTCCGACTATAAACCTATACTTTTCTGTTTAGATTCATAAAATATAGTTCAATATGAAACCATAGCAATTTGATTCTCTCAAAACGGATTTAAAATGAAGAAGTTATGGGTAAAACAAGATTGGATAATTTTTCTCATTTTAGCTACGTGAAAATTGGTAACAAATCTATTCCAACCATAACTTAATCAACTTGTATTGTATATTATGTAATCTTGAGATACCATAGACACGTATACAATGTTTCGACCTATCATGTCGACACATCTATATATATTTCGGAACAACCATAGACACTCTATATGTGAATGTTGGAGTTAGCTATACAGGGTTGAGGTTGATTCCAAAATATATATAGTTTGAGTTGTGATCAATACTGAGATACGTATACACTGGGTCGTGGATTGATTCAAGATAATATTTATCGATTTATTTCTATACATCTAACTGTGGACAACTAGTTGTAGGTTACTAACGAGGACAGCTGACTTAATAAACATAAAACATCAAAATATATTAAAAGTGTTGTAAATATATTTTGAACATACTTTGATATATATGTATATATTGTTATAGGTTCGTGAATCAACCAGTGGCAAAGTGTTACTTCCCGACGAAGTAAAAATCTGTGTAAGTGAGTTATAGTCCCACTTTTAAAATCTAATATTTTTGGGATGAGAATACATGTAGGTTTTATAAATGATTTACAAAATAGACACAAGTACATGAAACTACATTCTATGGTTGAATTATCGAAATCGAATATGCCCCTTTTTATTAAGTCTGGTAATCTAAGAATTAGGGAACAGACACCCTAATTGACGCGAATCCTAAAGATAGATCTATTGGGCCCAACAAGCCCCATCCAAAGTACCGGATGTTTTAGTACTTCGAAATTTATATCATATCCGAAGGAGGATCCCGGAATGATGGGGATATTCTTATATACATATTGTTAATGTCGGTTATCAGGTGTTCACCATATGAATGATTTTTATCTCTATGTATGGGATGTGTATTGAAATATGAAATCTTGTGGTCTATTATTATGATTTGATATATATAGGTTAAACCTATAACTCACCAACATTTTTGTTGACGTTTTAAGCATGTTTATTCTCAGGTGTCTCATACTTAAATAAGGACGAGATTTGGAGTCCATGCTTGTATGATATTGTGTAAAAACTTGTCATAACCCGTCCTTAACCATAAGAACGTGTTAGATAACGTATGATTTCATTGCGAGGTATTGACCTCTATATGCGACATTTTTAAAAAGGAAAACTGCATATATTATACATTACAAACCAAACCATTATTTTTGTTACAAGCTTTAGACAATAAAAAGATGATTATCGTTTAACGATAATCTTCGACTTACAAACTTTACAAATGATAATAACAACACGATTTCTAGCATATTTTACAACACACGTCCTTGGATATACAGTTTTATTTTTTGACACAAATATGAGTACGCATGATTCTGCTTAGATTCAACATAATGCAGCGGAAGCTTTAATTATCACCTGAGAATAAACATGTTTAAAAACGTCAACATAAAGTTGGTGAGATATAGGTTTAGTGCGCAGCAATATATATATATAGACCACAAGATTTCGTATATAAACATTTCAATAAAAATATTCTAAGTGGTTGAGCACTTGGTAACCATACTTAACATTTAATCACGTCGCATATTCCCTTTATTATGAAATCTTACTACACCGTACCAAGTGTAGTCACAAAACGAAGTACTGTGCAACCGTTGAATACTGGTCGTCCAGTCCGGTTGGGGTTGTCAGGCCCGATAGATCTATCAACAGGATTCGCGTTTACAATACCGCTGTAAATATCAGTTACCAAGCTACAGGGAAGTATGCCAGTGGTACAACTCAACGTAGAATATATTTTTCAGTTACTTGTGTCCATATCGTAAAACATAAAATACATGTATTCTCATCCCGAAATATTTAGAGTTTAAAAGTGGGACTATATACTCACTCTTGTCTTGATGATATATATAATTTGACTCGGTCTTCCGGTTGATATCACGAACCTATCCATATATAATATATCAATATGTTTTCATTTTAAAACAAACGTTATATATATATATATACTTGTTATACTTTTAATATTTTGAATATTTCCTTAGTCCGTAGTTAGCATTCCGATGTTAGTAATTCAATTTTTAATGGTTCATTTTTTTAGATGTTTAATATACCCGCAATAAATAAAACCCCCAACGAAATAAATAAAACCCCAACGTATATGTATTGGTCGAGATTAATCTTGACCCATGGTACCGGTGTTGTCAAATGACGTGTTGCGTACATAAAGTACCGGTGTTGTCAAATGACGTGTTGCGTACAATCATGGGATCTTATGATTAATCTTCTCGTGTTGTTTACGGGTGATCCTGAACCATATAAAATTGAATTATAAGTACATATATATAAAATATCATGTTATCTTAGAAATATGTGATTTATATCATTTTTTCCAATTGATCCCGTAGTTGAAATGATCTAGGATAACCAATTTTGTTTCGGTCATAGTTTCTTCGTTACAAATCCGTTTTCGTTGATTCAAATTGCCATCTTCTTGGATCGAGTTCTTCTTTAAGACTATGAACTGTAAATACCTTGGTTTGTATTCAAAATCATACGGCATAAGTGAAAGTTTAGTGAAACATATGAAGTTAAACATTTTGTTACAACAAAATCATTTAATGACCATTTTTCCAAAAATACTTATACTTTGAAAAACCAAGTTTTACCTTGTTAAATTAACATATAAATAAGTTATGTTACATGTCTTGAAGTATTTTAAAAGTTAAGTTAGAAGGATCTATTTAGTTTGCAAACAAGTTTGAAAACATTCAAACTATGTTCTTGTTGTTAAAATTTTATACCACAAAATAAGATAGCTATATATATATGAATCGAATAAGGTTATGAACATAGTTACTACCTCAAGTTCCTTGGACAAGGTTGCTGTAAAAGAGAAGTAAGAAGCTAGAATAAAAAGGGTGATAGAAGTGGATGAAAGATTGGAAGTAAGTTGGTGTTCTTGGAGGGTTTTCTTGAAGTGTTTTTGTATGGTTTTCTTATGGTGTTTTAGTATGGTTTTTGAAGCTAGATCTTTATGGAACTTTGCTGGATTGTTATGGAGTTTAGAGAGTAAGAAAGAGTGTGTGTTTTTAGTTAAGAGATTGAAGTAAAAATGAATCAAAAATGATGATACATATATACTCCTAAAAATGTGATCTTTAAGGATAACATGACAAAATTTTAGTTTGTATTTTTGTAATTAGTCTTGCAATGATTCAAAAGTAATTACCTTATACATAAGGCATGAATAAGGGCTGGTTAGGTGGTGATTTGATGTGTATATACCAATAGTAAATACGTATAGAAGCTTGGTATGATACGAGTACAAATACTCTAGGTATACGTATAGAAATTTTGTGAAAAATGGAATGAGGATTCAAATATAGCTATCTTTTGTGAATACACTTATATGATTTTATGTATTTAAGTTCTTAAAAGTGATTAAATACATTACTTATACAATATATGTATAAACATTATATGTCTTAAGTATTTATGTCAAATAACGTTACGTATAGTTATCGTTTTGAAAACTTAAGTTAGTAGTTTCAAAATACACATATAACTTGTTGTTATTAATATAAAATGAGATATTAAAACATTCATTAATCATGTTAAATATGTATATATACATATATATACACAAACGTATAATTATCATATATTGTATAGTTCGTGATATCATCGGTCAAACTAGACGGTCAAACGTTGTGTAAAACTCTTTTCGGAAATATAAGTCTCGACAATTTGGATTGCTTATCATGTTGGCAAGGTTTAATTTATGTAAATATTAATCTTATAAGTATAGTATGATCGAAAAAGTGCGGGTCGTTACATTACCTCCCCGTTAAATAAATTTCGTCCCGAAATTTTAAAATTGTACCTATTTTGCGTCATCGAGAAACAAGTGTGGATACTTTTGCTTCATCTGATCCTCTCGTTCCCAAGTAAACTCGGGACCTCTTCTAGCATTCCAACGAACCTTAACAATCGGTATATTACTCTGTTTGAGCTGTTTAACTTCACGATCCATGATTTCGATTGGTTCTTCGATGAATTGTAGTTTCTCGTCGACATGGATTTCTTCAAGAGGAATGGTGAGATCTTCCTTTGCAAGACACTTCTTAAGGTTTGAGACGTGAAAGGTATTATATACTCCGGCGAGTTGTTGTGGTAACTCGAGTCGATAAGCTACCGGTCCAATGCGTTCGATGATCTTAAACGGGCCTACGTATCTTGGGTTCAGTTTACCCCTTTTTCCAAAACGTATCACACCTTTCCAAGGTGACACCTTTAGCATAACCATGTCCCCGACCTGAAACTCTAATGGTTTCCTTCGGACATCGGCGTAGCTCTTTTGGCGACTACGGGATGTTTTCAATCTCTCCTTGATTTGTACTATCTTCTCGGTCGTTTCATGTATGATCTCGGGACCAGTTAAATGTCGATCTCCTACTTCATTCCAACAGATAGGAGATCTACACTTCCTTCCGTACAATGCTTCGAATGGCGCAGCTCCAATGCTCGCATGATAACTATTATTATACGAGAATTCTGCTAACGGTAGATATTTATCCCATCCGTTTCCAAAATCGATCACACATGCCCTGAGCATGTCTTCGAGAGTCTGAATCGTTCTTTCACTCTGTCCATCGGTTTGTGGATGATATGCCGTACTCATATCCAACCGAGTTCCTAGTGCCTCCTGTAGTGATTGCCAGAATTTTGAGGTAAATCTACTATCACGATCGGATATAATGGAAATAGGTATTCCATGCCTTGAAACAACTTCCTTTATATACAATCGTAATAGTTTCTCCATTCTATCCGTTTCCTTTATAGGCAAGAAATGTGCAGACTTGGTGAGACGATCAACAATCACCCAAATGGTGTCGTATCCCCAGGCAGTCTTTGGTAACTTCGTGATGAAATCCATGGTAATACCGTCCCATTTCCATTCTGGAATTTCTGGTTGTTGAAGTAACCCTGACGGCTT
Source organism: Rutidosis leptorrhynchoides (assembly GCF_046630445.1). Taxonomy (NCBI): domain Eukaryota; kingdom Viridiplantae; phylum Streptophyta; class Magnoliopsida; order Asterales; family Asteraceae; genus Rutidosis; species Rutidosis leptorrhynchoides. The sequence continues at coordinate 504,930,686 of NC_092335.1, forward strand.
CTGGTGTTCTGCTTTAACCTTGGAACAAGTTAAACACTCCCCAACATATGTTGCAACGTCTGTTTTTAAATTAGGCCACCAATAATGCGTCTTAAGATCTTGGTACATCTTTCCAACTCCAGGATGTATCGAATATCTTGTCTTATGTGCCTCGTTCAATATCAACTTCCTTAATCCACCCAACTTCGGTACCCAAATACGATTTGCAAAATATCGAATTCCATCTTCCCGCATAACGAGTTGCTTCTCATACTTCTTCATTATTTCATTTCCTATATTTTCTTTAGTAAGTGCTTCTCGTTGAACTTCTTTGATTTGTGAGTTGAGATTCATGCGAATTTTTATGTTCATCGCTCGTACTCGAATTGGTTCTCGTTCCTTTCTGCTTAGAGCGTCGGCCACCACGTTCGCTTTCCCGGGATGATAACGAATTTCACAATCATAGTCATTTATTAACTCAACCCACCTACGTTGCCTCATGTTCAGCTGTTTTTGATCGAAAATATGTTGAAGGCTTTTATGATCAGTAAACACAGTGAATTTAACCCCATACAAGTAATGTCTCCACATCTTCAATGCAAACACGACTGCTCCCAGTTCTAGATCATGCGTCGTATAATTCCGCTCGTGAATCTTCAATTGTCGGGATGCAAATGCAATTACTTTCTTTCGTTGCATAAGAACACAACCAAAACCTTGTCGCGAAGCGTCACAATATATTTCAAAATCATCGTTCCCTTCAGGTAACGATAAAATAGGCGCCGTTGTCAACTTCTTTTTCAGTAATTGAAATGCACTCTCCTGCTCAGAAGTCCATTCATATTTCTTCCCTTTTTGCGTTAACGCTGTCAACGGCTTAGCTATTCGGGAAAAATCTTGAATAAACCTTTTATAATAACCGGCTAAACCCAAAAATTGGCGTATCTGCATTGGTGTCTTAGGAGTCTCCCATTTTTCAATGGCTTCAATTTTTGCTGGATCAACCTGAATTCCTTTGCTACTAACAACGTGGCCAAGAAATTGTACTTCTTTCAACCAGAAAGCACACTTAGAAAATTTAGCATAAAGTTGTTCTTTTCTCAACAACTCCAGTATCAACCTTAAATGCTCTTCATGCTCTTGCTCACTCTTGGAATAGATAAGAATATCATCAATGAAAACGATAACAAACTTATCTAAATACGGACTACAAACTCGATTCATGAGGTCCATGAATACAGCTGGCGCATTCGTCAATCCAAACGGCATAACCAAAAATTCGTAATGACCATAACGTGTCCGAAAAGCAGTTTTCGGAATGTCCTCTTCTTTGACGCGTAGTTGATGATAGCCCGATCTTAAGTCAATTTTCGAATAAACACATGATCCTTGCAATTGATCAAATAAGTCATCAATTCTCGGTAGTGGATACCGATTCTTGATAGTTAACTTATTTAATTCACGATAGTCTATACACATCCTAAAAGATCCATCTTTCTTCTTAACAAACAAAATTGGAGCTCCCCACGGTGAAGTACTCGGTCGTATGAATCCACGGTCCAGTAATTCTTTTAACTGACTTTGAAGTTCTTTTAACTCGGACGGTGCAAGTCTATATGGAGCACGAGCCACTGGTGCAGCTCCTGGTACTAAATCTATTTGAAATTCTACCGATCTAAATGGAGGTAATCCCGGCAATTCTTCCGGAAAAACTTCGGGAAAATCTCTTGCCACAGGCACGTCGTTGATGCACTTTTCTTTCTTTTCGACTTTATTAACATGTGCTAAAATAGCGTAACATCCCTTTTCTAAACACTTCTTGGCTTTCAAACAGCTAATGAGTTTTAGCTTTGAATTACCCTTCTCTCCATAAATCATCACTGGCATTTTATCCTTACCAGGAATACGAATTGCCTTCTTGGCACAAACAACTTCCGCTCCTATTTTGGACATCCAGTCCATGCCGACTATTACATCAAAACTTCCTAATTCTACGGGTATCAAATCAATCTTAAATGTTTCTCCGGCTAAATTTATCTTACAATCACGACAAATTTTATCGGCTTTAATTAGTTTACCATTAGCTAACTCAATCATGTACTTAGCATCTAGAGGTAATGATGAACAATTCAATTTAGCGTAAAAGCCTCTACTCACGTAACTTCTATCGGCACCAGTATCAAATATAATAGATGCGGATAAGTTATTAATGGTAAACGTACCCGTAACAAGTTCCGGGTCTTCTCGTGCCTCTCTAGCATTAATAACAAACGCTCTTCCACGTGCAGGTCCGCCATTCTGATTCGGGCACTGGCTCTTATAATGACCTTGTTTTCCACACCCAAAACAAGTAATGTTAGCCAAAGCAGTTCTATTTGCGTTGGTGGCAGGAGTCTTGTTGCCATTTGTAACGAGAGCCTTACAATCTTCCGCAAGATGACCTTGTCGATTACACTTGGTGCATAACACACTACAGTAACCAAAGTGATGTTTGTGGCAACGGTTGCATAAAGGATTTTGTCCTTTATAACCAAAGCTTAAACCACTACCGCACCTTGCGTGTTTTCTTGTTTCTTAAAAGATTGTTGTTGGTTACCTCGATCATAATTTCCATTCCACTTTCTTTTGTTACCTGATACCTTCACATCAGTATTGGATACTTTCTTATCCATGATGACCTGATCCATTAGCTCGTTTGCCATGGTTATAGCTTCATGAATTGTCTTAGGTTTCGATGCTGTAACATTTGCCTTGACCTTTTTGGGCAAACCAGCTTTGTACATTTCAATCTTCCGTTCTTCGGTTGGAACCAATTCAGGACATAGCAAAACTAATTCCATGAATCGCTGGTTGTAGTTGGTGATTTCAGTACCAACCACCTTCAAACTTCGTAACTCATCTTCTAAATTAATAACCTCATTCCTTGGACAATACTCGGTGATTATCATTGCTTTGAATTCTTCCCATGGAGTATCATAAGCTACATCTCCTCCTACCGCCTTCACATAATTCTTCCACCATGTGAGTGCACTATCTTGTAAAGTACACGATGCAAACTTGGTCATGTCTTTTTCATCACAACCGCTGATTTTGAACACCGTCTCCATCTTTTCTATCCATCGGGTTAAACCGATAGGTCCTTCCGTTCCACTGAATGATGATGGCTTGCAAGCTTGGAACGTCTTGTAGGAGCATCCTACACGAGGATTTGGATTAACTGCAGCAGCTCTTGCAGCCTCAACCCATAACATTCTGTCGTTCACTCGCTGGTTGATGAGTTCCTCGAGTTCTTGTTCCGTCATTCGATTCAATCGCGCCATTTCCTAATGAAAGAAAATAATTATTCACATGGATTATTATAGATGTAGTGTGTATTTATAGTACATTATAGCTTATTAATAATATGAACTAGGTATTATTATAAAAGCCTTTTCTTCTTATTAGCATTTTATAATTATATCTTGGGTAGTACCTACCCGTTAATGTTCATACTTAATAGCTTAGTACAGAATCAATTACTACAATCTAAATAATACTTAACCATGGAAAATTATTGCATTTCATACTTCAATATTTTACATATGCTTATCTTACATCGAACATTAAGCAAACCACACTATTAATATTATACAAAACATTATTCGGTTCCATGGTTTGACACAGCAGCGCATCGTTTGATCTATTTTCTAGGACGTTTAGACACAAAGATTTGCTTAACGCTTATCCTAACTGTCTGCCTATATTTTGGCTGTGGGACTGAAGAACTGGATGCCGGGACAGAACGAATAGGAATAGCGGGGATAGGGGTGGTAGTGTTGAGTGGAATTGGTGCCACATCATTCTCATTAAACTCGGGATTTGGATTTTCTAATTCATTAGCCTTTCGTTTCTTTCCTAGTTCGAACTCGTCTTTTGTAATTTCCTGTATTTCTTCCTCGGGTTCACTTTCCTCCTCGGGTTCACTTTCCTCCTCGGGTTCACTTTCCTCCTCGGGTTCACTTTCCGAGTTCTCTATAGTTGGTTCATCCGGAATTTGTGAGTCTTCCCCAAGGATATCATTTTCGTCATCGGACAGGTTAATGACTGGAACGCCATCTGAAGATTCTGATTCGGAGTCGTTGATTGTGATAACAATTTTTGAGTTCGACATCTATCACACAACAACTAACCCATTAGTACTTATATAATATTTACATATAAATTTTAACCAACAGTGATAAGCAATGGTTTTTTTTTTTTTTTTTTTTAAATCAGACCCGGTCAAAGTCCAGACTTAATAATGTATCCTAATGGCTTCTCGGTTAGACACACTAATGCAGACCTGGTTCGCTAAGACCAACGCTCTGATACCACATGTCATAACCCGTCCTTAACCATAAGAACGTGTTAGATAACGTATGATTTCATTGCGAGGTATTGACCTCTATATGCGACATTTTTAAAAAGGAAAACTGCATATATTATACATTACAAACCAAACCATTATTTTTGTTACAAGCTTTAGACAATAAAAAGATGATTATCGTTTAACGATAATCTTCGACTTACAAACTTTACAAATGATAATAACAACACGATTTCTAGCATATTTTACAACACACGTCCTTGGATATGCAGTTTTATTTTTTGACACAAATATGAGTACGCATGATTCTGCTTAGATTCAACATAATGCAGCGGAAGCTTTAATTATCACCTGAGAATAAACATGTTTAAAAACGTCAACATAAAGTTGGTGAGATATAGGTTTAGTGCGCAGCAATATATATATATAGACCACAAGATTTCGTATATAAACATTTCAATAAAAATATTCTAAGTGGTTGAGCACTTGGTAACCATACTTAACATTTAATCACGTCGCATATTCCCTTTATTATGAAATCTTACTACACCGTACCAAGTGTAGTCACAAAACGAAGTACTGTGCAACCGTTGAATACTGGTCGTCCAGTCCGGTTGGGGTTGTCAGGCCCGATAGATCTATCAACAGGATTCGCGTTTACAATACCGCTGTAAATATCAGTTACCAAGCTACAGGGAAGTATGCCAGTGGTACAACTCAACGTAGAATATATTTTTCAGTTACTTGTGTCCATATCGTAAAACATAAAATACATGTATTCTCATCCCGAAATATTTAGAGTTTAAAAGTGGGACTATATACTCACTCTTGTCTTGATGATATATATAATTTGACTCGGTCTTCCGGTTGATATCACGAACCTATCCATATATAATATATCAATATGTTTTCATTTTAAAACAAACGTTATATATATATATACTTGTTATACTTTTAATATTTTGAATATTTCCTTAGTCCGTAGTTAGCATTCCGATGTTAGTAATTCAATTTTTAATGGTTCATTTTTTTAGATGTTTAATATACCCGCAATAAATAAAACCCCCAACGAAATAAATAAAACCCCAACGTATATGTATTGGTCGAGATTAATCTTGACCCATGGTACCGGTGTTGTCAAATGACGTGTTGCGTACATAAAGTACCGGTGTTGTCAAATGACGTGTTGCGTACAATCATGGGATCTTATGATTAATCTTCTCGTGTTGTTTACGGGTGATCCTGAACCATATAAAATTGAATTATAAGTACATATATATAAAATATCATGTTATCTTAGAAATATGTGATTTATATCATTTTTTCCAATTGATCCCGTAGTTGAAATGATCTAGGATAACCAATTTTGTTTCGGTCATAGTTTCTTCGTTACAAATCCGTTTTCGTTGATTCAAATTGCCATCTTCTTGGATCGAGTTCTTCTTTAAGACTATGAACTGTAAATACCTTGGTTTGTATTCAAAATCATACGGCATAAGTGAAAGTTTAGTGAAACATATGAAGTTAAACATTTTGTTACAACAAAATCATTTAATGACCATTTTTCCAAAAATACTTATACTTTGAAAAACCAAGTTTTACCTTGTTAAATTAACATATAAATAAGTTATGTTACATGTCTTGAAGTATTTTAAAAGTTAAGTTAGAAGGATCTATTTAGTTTGCAAACAAGTTTGAAAACATTCAAACTATGTTCTTGTTGTTAAAATTTTATACCACAAAATAAGATAGCTATATATATATGAATCGAATAAGGTTATGAACATAGTTACTACCTCAAGTTCCTTGGACAAGGTTGCTGTAAAAGAGAAGTAAGAAGCTAGAATAAAAAGGGTGATAGAAGTGGATGAAAGATTGGAAGTAAGTTGGTGTTCTTGGAGGGTTTTCTTGAAGTGTTTTTGTATGGTTTTCTTATGGTGTTTTAGTATGGTTTTTGAAGCTAGATCTTTATGGAACTTTGCTGGATTGTTATGGAGTTTAGAGAGTAAGAAAGAGTGTGTGTTTTTAGTTAAGAGATTGAAGTAAAAATGAATCAAAAATGATGATACATATATACTCCTAAAAATGTGATCTTTAAGGATAACATGACAAAATTTTAGTTTGTATTTTTGTAATTAGTCTTGCAATGATTCAAAAGTAATTACCTTATACATAAGGCATGAATAAGGGCTGGTTAGGTGGTGATTTGATGTGTATATACCAATAGTAAATACGTATAGAAGCTTGGTATGATACGAGTACAAATACTCTAGGTATACGTATAGAAATTTTGTGAAAAATGGAATGAGGATTCAAATATAGCTATCTTTTGTGAATACACTTATATGATTTTATGTATTTAAGTTCTTAAAAGTGATTAAATACATTACTTATACAATATATGTATAAACATTATATGTCTTAAGTATTTATGTCAAATAACGTTACGTATAGTTATCGTTTTGTAAACTTAAGTTAGTAGTTTCAAAATACACATATAACTTGTTGTTATTAATATAAAATGAGATATTAAAACATTCATTAATCATGTTAAATATGTATATATACATATATATACACAAACGTATAATTATCATATATTGTATAGTTCGTGATATCATCGGTCAAACTAGACGGTCAAACGTTGTGTAAAACTCTTTTCGGAAATATAAGTCTCGACAATTTGGATTGCTTATCATGTTGGCAAGGTTTAATTTATGTAAATATTAATCTTATAAGTATAGTATGATCGAAAAAGTGCGGGTCGTTACAAAACTGCATTCAAGAAACTTATTTTGTTGTAACATATTTGTATTGTAAACCATTATGTAATGGTCGTGTGTAAACAGGATATTTTTGATTATCATTATTTGATAATCTACGTAAAACTTTTTAAACCTTTATTGATGAAATAAAGGTTATGGTTTGTTTTAAAATGAATGCAGTCTTTGAAAAACGTCTCATATAGAGGTCAAAACCTCGCAACGAAATCAATTAATATGGAATGTTTTTAATCAATAAGAACGGGACATTTCAATGGTTTCTGATGTTCAGCTTTGACCTTAGAACACATCAAACATTCTCCTACATATTTAGCAATATCGGCTTTCATACCCGGCCACCAAAAGTGTTTCTTGAGATCTTTATACATCTTCCCCGCTCCGGGATGTATTGAATATCTGATTTTATGTGCTTCTTTAAGTACCATTTCTCTCACATCTCCAAACCTTGGTACCCAAATTCTATCAGCCCTATATCGGGTTCCGTCTTCTCGAATATTAAGATGTTTCTCTGATCCTTTGGGTATATCATTCTTCAACTTTCCTTCTTTTACAACCCCCTGTTGCGCCTCCTTTATTTGAGTAGTAAGGTTAGTACGAATAATTATATTCAGAGCTTTTACCCGTATAGGTTCTCTGTCCTTTCTACTCAAAGCGTCGGCTACCACATTCGCCTTCCCTGGGTGGTATCGAATCTCAAAATCATAATCATTCAACAGTTCAATCCACCTGCGTTGTCTCATATTCAGTTGCTTCTGATTAAATATATGTTGGAGACTTTTGTGGTCGGTATATATAATACTTTTGACCCTATATAAGTAGTGCCTCCAAGTCTTTAATGCAAAAACAACCGCGTCTAATTCCAAATCATGCGTCGTATAATTCTGTTCGTGAATCTTCAATTGTCTAGACACATAAGCAATTACTTTCGTTCGTTGCATTAATACACAACCGAGACCTTGCTTTGAGGCATCACAATATATCACAAGATCATCATTCCCTTCAGGCAATGACAATATAGGTGCCGTAGTTAGCTTTTTCTTCAATAACTAAAACGCCTTCTCTTGTTCATCCTTCCATTCAAATTTCTTCCCTTTATGCGTTAATGTAGTCAAGGGTTTTGCTATTTTAGAGAAATCTTGGATGAATCTTCTATAGTAACCAGCCAATCCTAAAAACTGGCGTATGTGTTTCGGAGTTTTCGGGGTTTCCCACTTTTCAACGGTTTCGATCTTTGCCGGGTCCACCTTGATACCTTCTTTGTTCACTATGTGACCGAGGAATTGAACTTCTTCCAACCAAAATGCACACTTTGAAAACTTAGCGTACAGTTTTTCTTTCCTCAATACTTCTAGCACTTTTCTCAAATGTTCTTCGTGCTCTTGATCATTCTTTGAGTAAATAAGTATATCATCGATGAAAACAATGACAAACTTGACAAGATATGGCCCACACACTCGGTTTATAAGGTCCATGAACATAGCTGGTGCGTTAGTCAATCCAAATGGCATAACCATAAACTCGTAATGACCATAACGCGTTCTAAAAGCAGTTTTTGGAATATCATCCTCCTTTACTCGCATTTGATGATATCCAGAATGTAAATCGATCTTCGAATAAATAGACGAGCCTTGTAGTTGATCAAATAAGTCGTCGATTCTCGGTAGTGGGTAGCGGTTCTTGATGGTAAGTTTGTTCAACTCTCGGTAGTCGATACACAACCTGAATGTACCATCTTTCTTCTTCACAAACAGAACAGGAGCTCCCCATGGTGATGTACTTGGTCGAATGAAACCACGTTCTAATAGTTCTTGCAGTTCGATTTGCAGTTCTTTCATCTCGCTGGGTGCGAGTCTGTAAGGAGCACGAGCTATTGGTGCAGCTCCTGGTACAAGGTCAATTTGAAATTCAACGGATCGATGTGGGGGTAATCCCGGTAATTCTTTCGGAAATACATCGGGAAATTGTTTTGCGACGGGAACATCACTGATACTCTTTTCTTCAGTTTGTACTTTCTCGAAGTGTGCTAGAACAGCATAACAACCTTTTCTTATTAGTTTTTGTGCCTTCAAATTACTAATAAGATGTAGCTTCGTGTTGCCCTTTTCTCCGTACACCATTAAGGGTTCTCCTTCTTCTCGTACAATGCGAATTGCATTTTTGTAACATACGATCTCTGCTTTCATCTCCTTCATCCAGTCCATGACAACTATTAGAACAAAACTCCCTAACTCTACTGGTATCAAATCAATCTTATTTCGCTACCCAGTTTAATTTCTCGATTCCGACATATATAATCTGCTGAAATTAATTTACCGTTTGCTAATTTGAGTAAAAATTTACTATCCAACGACGTCAATGGACAACTTAATTTATCACACAAATCTCTACTCATATAGCTTCTATCCGCACCAGAATCAAATAAAACGTAAGCAGATTTATTGTCAATAAGAAACGTACCCGTAACAAGCTCCGGGTCTTCCTGTGCCTCTGCCGCATTAATATTGAAAACTCTTCCGCGGCCTTGTCCATTCGTGTTCTCCTGGTTCGGGCAATTTCTAATAATGTGGCCCAGTTTTCCACATTTATAACAAACTACATTGGCATAACTCATTCCGACACTACTTGATCCGCCATTACTCATTCCGACACCATTTGTTCCTGTCGTTCTGTTAACCCCTGGTCCGTAGACCTCACACTTCGCCGCGCTATGACCATTTCTTTTACACTTGTTGCAAAATTTGGTGCAGAACCCCGAGTGATACTTTTCACACCTTTGGCATAGCTGCTTCCGATTGTTATTGTTGTTGCGGTTGTTATTGTTGTTGGGATGATTGTTGTTGTTGTTGTTGTTGTTGTTGTTGTTGTTGTTGTTGTTGTTGTTGTTGTTGTGCCGTTTGTTGTAGTTGCGATTGATGTTGCGATTGTTGGGATAGTTGTTGTTGTATTGGTGACTCTTATCACCCTTTTCCTCTTCGGCCACCTGTTCTTTAATTCTTCCCTCAATCTGGTTCACTAGTTTGTGAGCCATTCTACATGCCTTTTGTATGGAGGCAGGCTCGTGTGAACTTATATCTTCTTGGATTCTCTCCGGTAACCCTTTCACAAACGCGTCGATCTTCTCTTCCTCATCTTCGAATGCTCTCGGACACAATAGGCACAATTCTGTGAATCATATTTCGTACGAAGTAATATCGAATCCCTGTGTTCGTAACCCTCTAAGTTCTGACTTGAGCTTATTGACCTCGGTTCTGGGACGGTACTTCTCGTTCATCAAGTGCTTGAATGCTGACCACGGTAGCGCGTAAGCAGCATCTTGTCCCACTTGCTCTAGATAGGTATTCCACCATGTTAACGCAATACTTGTGAAGGTATGCGTAGCGTACTTCACTTTGTCTCCTTCAGTACACTTACTTATGGCAAACACCGATTCAACTTTCTCGGTCCACCATTTCAATCCGATTGGTCCTTCGGTCCCATCAAATTCTGAAGGTTTGCAGGCAGTGACTTCCTTGTAGGAGCATCCTACACGATTTCTTGTGCCATTAGCTGTATTGCTAGATTCAGAGTTATTGTTGGTATGTAGCGCGGCTTGTACTGCGGCTATGTTTGAAGCAAGAAAGGCACGAAATTCCTCTTCGCTCATATTCAAGGTGTGTCGATTAGTCGGTGCCATTTCCTTCAAAATAGTCAAATTGAAAGGACCCGTCCTAATCCACCTGGACGAAGTCATCAACATTTGGTCCCATTGCGAAGATCGGCTCCAAGTAATGTCCTTATATTGAGCAAATGCACAGCGGAAGACTTAATTCGTACCTGAGAATAAACATGCTTTAAAGTGTCAACCAAAAGGTTGGTGAGTTCATAGGTTTATCATAACAATCATTTCAATATGTTAATAGACCACAAGATTTCATAATCATAAACATAATACACTCGCAAGTGTATGTAAAGCATTCTAAGTGGTTGAGCACTTGGTAACCATACTTAACATTTAATCAACGTTGCATATTCCCTTTATTATGAAATCTCACTATACCGTACCAAGTGTAGTCACCAAAACGAAGTACTGTGCAACCGTTGAATACTGGTCGTCCAGTCCGGTTGGGGTTGTCAGGCCCGATAGATCTATCAACAGGATTCGCGTTTACAATACCCATGTAAATAGTATTACCAAGCTACAGGGAAATATGCCAGTGGTACAACTCAACGTAGAATATATTTTTAAGTACTTGTGTCTATTTTGTAAACATTTATAAAATAGCGCATGTATTCTCAGCCCAAAAATATATATTGCAAAAGCAATTAAAAAGGGAGCAAATGAAACTCACTTTTGCCTTGAAGGTATTTAATTCAACTTGGTCTCCGATAGATATCACGAACCTAACCATATATATAATATATCAACATATTTTCTTTTTAAGTAATCGTTACATATATATATATATATATATATATATATATATATATATATATATATATATATACTCTTAATACTTTTAATATTTTCTTAGTACGTAGTTAGCAGTCCGATGTTAGTGGTCCACAATTAGTTGCTTAAATAAAATAAATAAAGACCCCATCGTATTCGTATTGATCAGAATTAATCTCGACCCATGGTACCATGTTGTCAAATGACGTGTTGCGTACATAAAGTACCGTGTTGTCAAATGACGTGTTGCGTACAATCATGAGGTCTTATGATTAATCTTCTCGTGTTGTTTACGGGTGGTCCTGAAATATATAAAATCAAATCATAAGTAATTATATATAAAATATCATATTAATTAGAAAAGATATGATTAATTTACTTTTTCTCTAAATATTTTCGTAGCTAAACTAGCTTCGGATACCCAATTTTATTTTAGTCGTAGTTTCTTCATTACAACTCCGTTTTTGTTGGTTCAACTTGCCACTTCCTTGGATCGAGTCAAATTTTAAGAATATGAACTGAAAATACCTTAGTTTGTATTCGAAATCATAGGTTATAGGTCAAACTTTGGTGAAACTTATGAAAGTGATCATTTTCCATCATAAAAACAATATTTAATGATCATTTTTCTAAAAATACTTACACTTTGAGTTAAACCATGAAATTTTTATGTGTTAACATACTCATAAGAAATATCATTTTTCCAGAACATGAACTTCCAATTCAAAGTTCAAGATGGTTTTTAATTATCCAACCCAAAACAGCCCCCGATTGCACTCTGACGACGTAGATTCAGTTTTTAAGATGTTCTTTGCAAAACCAAGTTATATTTTGTTAGGTTAGCATATCATTATGATATATTATAGGTCTTGAAGTGTTTTAAAAGTCAAGTTAGAAGGATCTATTTAGTTTGCAAACAAGTTTGAAATCATTCAAACCATGTTCTTGTTGTTAAACTTTTATACCACAAAATAAGATAGCTATATGAATATGAATTGAATAAGATTATGAACAAGGTTACTACCTCAAGTTACTTGGACAAAGTTACTGCAAAAGATAAGAAATAATCTTAGAATCAAAGAGTGGTGGAGTTAGATCAAAAGGTTGGAAGTAAACTTCTTCAAATGGGTGGTTATTTTGATATGTTCTTGAAAGAGTTTTCTTATGGTGTTTAAAGCTTGTAATTGAAGTTAAATGATGGGGAAAATGCTTGGAGATGATCAAGTATGAAGTTAGGAGTATTTTGAGAGATAAATGAGGGTGTAGATATGAGAAAATGGAGTGAAGAAATGGTGTTCATTTATAAAAACGTTTTTAGTTTATAAAGAAAGAAAAGGATTCCTAATTTTGTTTTCTTACTAATAATTCATACTACTTGACAAATCCAAGTTACCTCATATCTAGGGCAGTAATAATGTTGATTAGGATGTTGATTTGATGTGTATATACCAATAGCAAATACGTATAGAAGCTGGGTATGATACTGGTACATATACCCTAGATATACGTATAGAAATCTTGAGGAAACGGAACGAGAATTCAAATATAGCTATCTTTTGTGAATATACTTATATTGTTTTATGTATTTAAGTCCCTAAAAAGTGATTAAATACATTATATATACGATACATGTATAAGCATTATAGATTATAAGTATATATATCAAAGAATGTTACGTATAGTTATCATTTTAAAAACTTAAGTTAGTAGTTTCAAAATATACTTATAACTCATTGTCATTAGTACACAATGAGATGTTAAACCATCCTTAAATCATGTTAAATATATATAAATACATATATATACACAAACGTATAATTATCGTATGTTATATAGTTCGTGATATCATCGGTCATATTGGACGGTCAAACGTTGTGTAAAACTCTTTTCAAAAACACAAGTCTCAACAATTTGGATTGCTAATCATGTTGGTATGGTTTAATTTATGTAAATATTAATCTCATAAGTATAATTTGGTCAGAAAATTCCGGGTCATTACAGTACCTACCCGTTAAAGTAATTTCGTCCCCGATATTTGATAAAGGTTGTTATGGATAACAATAAGAAGGTTTTCATGACAAATATAAGGTGATAATGGAGTTTTATCATCATTGAGTAATGTAGATAAAACGATTCGATTATGCGAAGAATATAAATGAGACTATCGTAAAAGAGTGAGATGAGTAAAATATATTCGTCTTAACCGATGACGTAGTTATGATTGATTTTCGGGATTTAAGGGATTTAAAGAGAATCTTACGTAATAAGATTTGGTTCTTTGGTGATTAAGGAAATCAGGATCTTCTTTGATTATATGCAATAATCTGTTTCGATTGCTCTGTCGGATATTTCACTATAAATTCACCCCTTCGTTTCCTTATTTTCCACGACTCACACCTTCTATTCTTTCTCCCTTGATTCTTACTTTAAAGCATTCATCAAAATACTCCATCCAGTCCTGATTCTTGAATATACTCCTAACTTTTATATTTGTCATTCTTCTTTTTCATCTACCACCAGAAGAATCTATTTACTTCTACTATACTCTTGTGTTTATAGTGTTTCTAATTCTCACGTGTCTCTATATTGCTATCTGCATCGATATACACGGTTTGTAATTTCGGGGTTATTATCGGAGTTTATATTCTTCATTATTTTTCGGAGCTTCATGCTTTCGGTTTCTCTTCCCGACTTCGAGTCAAGCGAGTAATGGTCCGGAATTCGTAGATATGAAATTCAGAATGAACATAGCTAATGCTCTAAGAAGAAAATGGTAATAGAACGATTTTGATTTGTTAAATTACCAGAATACCCTGGAGAAGACCGAGTCATCCAGAAAAATATTCTCTTGATATGTTTAGAGATTAGATAGAATGTAAGAGTCGTGTAAATAGCACATGATGACGGTACTATGAATCATCATGCTTCATTAGAAACTCAGCATGACTTACTGTAATATAATGACGTTGATCAAGTGTCATTATATTATACTAATCCATGCTTCAGTTCCCAACACTACTTCAAAACATTCATATTTTAAACTCGAAGGTTTCAGAATTTAGAAATTAACACAGTTTCTTTTATGTTGCAGATATTACGGAGAGATAAATGATCTCAGATAAGAATAGTTGTGAAAATATCGCTAGAAATATGGAGGATATTTATAATAGAACATACGAGACTATCTTAGAATTTCTAATATCAATGGATGATGAAGAAGATTTGTCTGTGAAGGTTTAGAATGAGAAATAAGATGTTTGCTAACGATTTCAGCAGGCACAGAATCATTTGGATTCTTTGAAGGCAAACTTATTCTTTGTGATTTGTCCATGGCTTTCTTCATAGTTTCGCATAATCCGCTTTTCGGTACTAAATTTTCTATCGAGAGTTCCTAACACTCCTTTCTTTATCATCAAACTTTTGGCCATTAAGATCATCTACAACATGCTGCTTCATCAGCATTTTCAAAGTTAACTGATCTGGGTCATCGGTTATTAAACCGAGGTAGTTTCAGGAGAATTGTGTTTTAGAATGATTAATCGCTGATGGTAATATTGTGGAATATAAAAGGTTCCCCAGTAACAATAAAGAGTACGCATATATATCGCGGTTATAATAAATTTGTTTCGGATGAAAAGTCGGAGTTGACTTGCTGGAGCTGTGACAAAATTAGCTACTTTGGAAAGGGATTACAAAACGATCTTTGGTAATAACAATGTCAAAGGAACTAGAACAGATACGTGTCAAACGTTTACTCAGTTTCCGAGAGTTTTTCAGGTGCATAACTATATGCATCAATCTTTTCTTCCGTAGATGAAGTGCGGTTGGTTTATCCTCTCGATTGAGGTGTTTTTAAGAATCATGATAGATTTGAAGGCTGATTGTAATGGTCGAGATACAATGAGGTTTAAGATGAAATCAAGTGGCAATCTTGAAGAAATGTTTAGTTTCATATGTTATAATCAATATTTTAATTCATTTTAATTGTCCAATGTCATTAGTCCACAGTCGATAGTCCACAGTAACAGTCCAATAATTCATATATAGTTTAGTATATAATATACGAATTAATTAATACATGTCGTGACCCGTATACATCTCAGACTCGATCACAACTCAAACTATATATATTATTGTAGAATCAACCTCAACCCTGTATAGAGAACTCGATCATTACTGCATATAGAGTGTCTATGGTGATTCCAAATAATATATATAGATGCGTCGATATGATATGTCAAAACATTGTATACGTGTCCCGATATTTAAAGTGCGTAAAATAATTACAGAAATTAAATGACGATAAATAAAAGTGCGATAATTAAATTGCGATAAATAAACTGCGATAAATAAAATGTAATCAGTTAGCTAGGAACAGTTAGCTGGAACAGTTAGCGTGGATTCTTAACAAAATTTTTCATAGTTAATTTGTTTGTTTCTAACAGATTTTATTTTGTCATATGTTTTCTTCATATGCCACTTGTTGGATTCCGGAAAGTCAAAATCCAAATATGAAATTGAATGAAAACGGTTATTCTGCGGTGAACGGATACGTATATCGGTGGTTGTAAGTAGGATAGTAAATGACTGTTGAATCAGCTTCGACGAATGTACAATGTAACTTATTAAGATGAAATCTAATTATTCCTCGGGTATTACCTACCCGTTAAAAAAAAATTTCACCATTAATATTTTGTACAAAAGAACTTTTAATTACAATCTTTATGAAAACATATAAATATATATATTTTCTTCAGATGAAATCATGAATTTAATAATTTAATATGATATTAATCTCATTTGCTTTTCGGTTTGAGCTAGAATAAGAAATCTCTAAAACTTTTTGAAACCACATATTCTTCGCAGAATATCAATGAAGTTATGGATCAATACTTCATCGTTCATTATTGTTGGTACTCCTTGGTATCTATGGTGCGTATGATGTTGATGTTTGTGGGACAGATTATGATGTCGAGACGTGTGATGCGGATGTTGTTTGTTAGTGGTGATGATGGTATTGTTGATGTTATTGATGGTGGTGCTAATTATGCTGCTGGTGCTGCTGCTGGTGTTTGCAACCTTCGCACCATGTTCTCCAAACCCGTCACGCGAGCGCGAAGTTCGTTAACTTCTGCTAGTACACCGGGATGATTGGCGGTTGGAACGAGCGAATGAACAAGATTTCTAATATGGGATAGTATATAATCGTGACGAGATACTCTAGAAATGAGAGAGAAAATGGTGTTTCGAATAGGTTCGCCTATAAGTGCTTCAGGTTCATCGCCAAGAGGGCAATTTGGTGGATGGAATGGATCACCTTCTTCTTGTATCCAGTGATTTAGTATATTACGAACCCGTCCCCAATTCATCCAGAATAGATGATGGGAAATTGGTTGATCCATTCCAGTGACACTGCTTTAGGAGCCCGAATGGAAATTCATATCGGCATAACTGTCGGAATCTGAAGAATTCGAACTAGATGCGGAATCCATCTTGTATAATGGGGAAAATGAATTTTTAGTATGGAATAGATTATAGGAGTTGGATTTGGTACTCTTCAATACATAATTTACATATGTATATATAATACCAAAATCCCGTAAATTACAGAGAATCTTTGAAAAGATATCAGTCAAAGTTCGCAATAACAGATATGCTAAGATAAGAATTCGTCTATACACTATCAATGCAGTAAATGCAGTAAAACGTGTCTAGACTTATGAATGATAAGCAGGTAATTTCCTAAGGATGATAAGCAGATGATTTTCGACTAGAAATGATAAGCAAAACTTTTGACATGTAGACACGGTCGAAGTCCAGACTCATTAATGCATCCTAACAACTACTAGTTAGACACACTAATGCAAGACCTGGTTCGCTACGACCACCGCTCTGATACCAACTGAAAGTTGGGGACGCATCCCACTCAGTGCCTTCCCAGCTAACCGCCTGGTGATCACTGAGCGTACCTCAGACACTGATTTTACAGCCCGCCTCTCGGCAACGTACAGCCAACCCTAACAGGGACCGCGAGGAGTAAGAGCCAATGCTTCATCACAGGTAACACTGTGAGAACCCCCTCTACGATTAACCCGCTAATAAACGGCATTAAACCAGCTCTAATGCCAACTGAAAGGACCCGTCCTAATCCACCTGGACGAAGTCATCAACATTTGGTCCCATTGCGAAGATCGGCTCCAAGTAATGTCCTTATATTGAGCAAATGCACAGCGGAAGACTTAATTCGTACCTGAGAATAAACATGCTTTAAAGTGTCAACCAAAAGGTTGGTGAGTTCATAGGTTTATCATAACAATCATTTCAATATGTTAATAGACCACAAGATTTCATAATCATAAACATAATACACTCGCAAGTGTATGTAAAGCATTCTAAGTGGTTGAGCACTTGGTAACCATACTTAACATTTAATCAACGTTGCATATTCCCTTTATTATGAAATCTCACTATACCGTACCAAGTGTAGTCACCAAAATGAAGTACTGTGCAACCGTTGAATACTGGTCGTCCAGTCCGGTTGGGGTTGTCAGGCCCGATAGATCTATCAACAGGATTCGCGTTTACAATACCCATGTAAATAGTAGTTACCAAGCTACAGGGAAATATGCCAGTGGTACAACTCAACGTAGAATATATTTTTAAGTACTTGTGTCTATTTTGTAAACATTTATAAAATAGCGCATGTATTCTCAGCCCAAAAATATATATTGCAAAAGCAATTAAAAAGGGAGCAAATGAAACTCACTTTTGCCTTGAAGGTATTTAATTCAACTTGGTCTCCGATAGATATCACGAACCTAACCATATATATAATATATCAACATATTTTCTTTTTAAGTAATCGTTACATATATATATATATATATATATATATATATATATATATATACTTTTAATACTTTTAATATTTTCTTAGTCCGTAGTTAGCAGTCCGATGTTAGTGGTCCACAATTAGTTGCTTAAATAAAATAAATAAAGACCCCATCGTATTCGTATTGATCAGAATTAATCTCGACCCATGGTACCATGTTGTCAAATGACGTGTTGCGTACATAAAGTACCGTGTTGTCAAATGACGTGTTGCGTACAATCATGAGGTCTTATGATTAATCTTCTCGTATTGTTTACGGGTGGTCCTGAAATATATAAAATCAAATCATAAGTAATTTTATATAAAATATCATATTAATTAGAAAAGATATGGTTAATTTACTTTTTCTCCAAATATTTTCGTAGCTAAACTAGCTTCGGATACCCAATCTTATTTTAGTCGTAGTTTCTTCATTACAACTCCGTTTTTGTTGGTTCAACTTGCCACTTCCTTGGATCGAGTCAAATTTTAAGAATATGAACTGAAAATACCTTAGTTTGTATTCGAAATTATAGGTTATAGGTCAAACTTTGGTGAAACTTATGAAAGTGATCATTTTCCATCATAAAAACAATATTTAATGATCATTTTTCTAAAAATACTTACACTTTGAGTTAAACCATGAAATTTTTATGTGTTAACATATTCATAAGAAATATCATTTTTCCAGAACATGAACTTCCAATTCAAAGTTCAAGATGGTTTTTAATTATCCAACCCAAAACAGCCCCCGATTGCACTCTGACGACGTAGATTCAGTTTTTAAGATGTTCTTTGCAAAACCAAGTTATATTTTGTTAGGTTAGCATATCATTATGATATATTACAGGTCTTGAAGTGTTTTAAAAGTCAAGTTAGAAGGATCTATTTAGTTTGCAAACAAGTTTGAAATCATTCAAACCATGTTCTTGTTGTTAAACTTTTATACCACAAAATAAGATAGCTATATGAATATGAATTGAATAAGATTATGAACAAGGTTACTACCTCAAGTTACTTGGACAAAGTTACTGCAAAAGATAAGAAATAATCTTAGAATCAAAGAGTGGTGGAGTTAGATCAAAAGGTTGGAAGTAAACTTCTTCAAATGGGTGGTTATTTTGATATGTTCTTGAAAGAGTTTTCTTATGGTGTTTAAAGCTTGTAATTGAAGCTAAATGATGGGGAAAATGCTTGGAGATGATCAAGTATGAAGTTAGGAGTATTTTGAGAGATAAATGAGGGTGTAGATATGAGAAAATGGAGTGAAGAAATGGTGTTCATTTATAAAAACGTTTTTAGTTTTTAAAGAAAGAAAAGGATTCCTAATTTTGTTTTCTTACTAATAATTCATACTACTTGACAAATCCTAGTTACCTCATATCTAGGGCAGTAATAATGTTGATTAGGATGTTGATTTGATGTGTATATACCAATAGCAAATACGTATAGAAGCTGGGTATGATACTGGTACATATACCCTAGATATACGTATAGAAATCTTGAGGAAACGGAACGAGAATTCAAATATAGCTATCTTTTGTGAATATACTTATATTGTTTTATGTATTTAAGTCTTTAAAAAGTGATTAAATACATTATATATACGATACATGTATAAGCATTATAGATTATAAGTATATATATCAAAGAATGTTACGTATAGTTATCGTTTTAAAAACTTAAGTTAGTAGTTTCCAAATATACTTATAACTCATTGTCATTAGTACACAATGAGATGTTAAACCATCCTTAAATCATGTTAAATATATATAAATACATATATATACACAACCGTATAAATATCGTATGTTATATAGTTCGTGATATCATCGGTCATATTGGACGGTCAAACGTTGTGTAAAACTCTTTTCAAAAACACAAGTCTCAACAATTTGGATTGCTTATCATGTTGGTATGGTTTAATTTATGTAAATATTAATCTCATAAGTATAATTTGGTCAGAAAATTCCGGGTCATTACACAAATGAAACAAGTTAATCATACAGAATATTAAGAGTAGTCAATAGTATCTCGTAGCATAATATGTACTCATTTATAAAAGCTTTTTCTTCATATTAGCATTTTATAAGTTTAAATTCGGGTACTACCTACCTGTTAAGTTCATACTTAGTAGCTAATATACAATTCAACTACTACAATTCCATATGAAAAACTGATTATAATAATATATCACATACAAATATTCTTCAAACTTACAACTTCGCTATATTACATATAACATGAAATATAGTACACTATGATACAGGACAGTTTTGAAGATAAATGTAGTTAATACGCAAGTTGTTCAGCAAAGGAAATAAAGACACGTAATTCATAAGTCCAGAAACAAGTCATGCATTCTGGTTTTACTAAGACGACTTCCCATCCTTGGTCTTGTGGAAAATAACCGTTATGACCATTGGCTAGGCAGCATGTTGTAATGTCGTCAAAAGGACGAGGGTTTCGTAATGTCCAACAGCCTCGTAATAATCTAAAAACCTTGTTTCTCACCCCAACTACTGAATCCGTCACTTGTGGGAAAGTTTTACTTAAAAGCTGCAATCCGATGTTCTTTTTCTCACTTTGGTAAGAAGCGAACATCACTAACCCGTAAGCATAACATGCTTCTTTATGTTGCATGTTAGAAGCTCTTTCTAATTCACGAACTCCTATGTTGGGATATGTTGAGTCAAAATAGGTTCTTAACCCGTAGAATAAAATTGCATTTGGGTTCCCCGCATTTAACGCTTTAAAGAAAACACGGCGTAACTTACGGTCTCCCCAATGTGATATACCCCACCTATCAAAGGAAAGCCTTTTATAAACTAAGGCATTTATGGAAAGTCTTTCAAATGTTTGACAAGTTAATTTCGCTATAACTAAATGTGCTGATGAATTCTGACCTACTCTAGACAAGATTTCCTCAATCATATCCTCTGGCAGGTCTTCTAAAATATTCGGTTGTCTACCCTTAACGTCCATTTTGTTTTTATACTGTAAAATAGACAAGGATTAGATTCGTAATAACAAACAATACAAAATTTTTTTACATAGAACATAAAAGTACAAGCACACTACAATACATTTATTACACAACATGCTCACACCCCTCTAATCTGAATCACTGGTTTCTTCTTCTTCGGACTTGGTTCTTTTTCCTAATCTTCTAGGGATATATGATGTTCCTCTAATACGAGTCGTCATTTTCCACATTGGATTAGAAAAACCTGGTGGTTTAGAGGTTCCCGGGTTATTGTCACGATATTGAAAATACGGGTGTTGACGGTACATATAAATTTCATCGGGGTCGGAATCAGATTTCTCTATTTTGATGCCTTTTCCCTTATTATTTTCTTTTGCCTCATTAAATTGGGTCGGGGTAATTTCTATAACATCATCGGAATCCTCATCAGGATCCGATTCATCGGAAAATTGGTAATTTTCCCAATATTTTGCTTCCTTAGCGGAAACACCATTGACCATTATTAACTTTGGTCCATTGGTTGAGGATTTTATTTTATTTGACCGGTTTTCTGTGGTTCCTACTATTCCCCCCTCCGGAACCTCTTCTTCTTCCGGTTCCTCTTCTTCTGGTTCCTCTTCTTCCGGTTCCTCTTCTTCCGGTTTCGTTTCCTCTTCTTCCGGTTCTTCAGGAACTTGTGAATCTTGCCAATATATATTCGTCTCTTCGTTATTATTAGGTGAGTCAATGGGATTTGTGCTAGAGGTAGACATCTATGACACAATATCAAACATGTTAAGAGATTAATATATCACATAATATTTACATGTTAATAATATATAGTTTCCAACAAAAATGTTAAGCAATCATTATTACAGAAAAATACGGTCGAAGTCCAGACTCATTAATGCATCCTAACAAACTCGATAAGACACACTAATGCAAATTTTCTGGTTCTCTAAGACCAAGGCTTGGATACCAACTGAAATGTCCCGTTCATATTGATTATAAACGTCCATATTAATTGATTTCGTTGTGAGGTTTTGACCTCTATATGAGACGTTTTTCAAAGACAGCATTCATTTTTAAAAACAACCATAACCTTTATATTATCAATAAAGGTTTTAAAAACATTACGTAGATTATCAAATAATGATAATATAAAATATACTGTTTACACACGACCATTACATAATGGTTTACAATAGAAATATATTACATCGACATATGTTTCTTGAATGCAGTTTTTACACAATATCATACAAATATGGACTCCAAATATTGTCCTTATTTTAGTATGCAACAGCGGAAGCTGTTGGTATTCACCTGAGAATAAACATGCTTTAAACATCAACAAAAATGTTGGTGAGTTATAGGTTTAACCTATATATATCAAATCGTAACAATAGACCACAAGATTTCATATTTCAATACACATCCCATACATAGAGATAAATGAAATGTCCCGTTCTTATTGATTAAAAACGTTCCATATTAATTGATTTCGTTGCGAGGTTTTGACCTCTATATGAGACATTTTTCAAAGACTGCATTCATTTTTAAAACAAACCATAACCTTTATTTCATAAATAAAGGTTTAAAAGCTTTACGTAGATTATCAAATAATGATAATCTAAAATATCCTGTTTACACACGACCATTACATAATGGTTTACAATACAAATATGTTACATCGAAATCAGTTTCTTGAATGCAATTTTTACACAATATCATATACAAACATGGACTCCAAATCTTGTCCTTATTTTAGTATGCAACAGCGGAAGCTCTTAGTATTCACCTGAGAATAAACATGCTTTAAACGTCAACAAAAATGTTGGTGAGTTATAGGTTTAACCTATATGTATCAAATCGTAACAATAGACCACAAGATTTCATATTTCAATACACATCCCATACATAGAGATAAAAATCATTCATATGGTGAACACCTGGTAACCGACATTAACAAGATGCATATATATAAGAATATCCCCATCATTCCGGGACACCCTTCGGATATGATATAAATTTCGAAGTACTAAAGCATCCGGTACTTTGGATGGGGTTTGTTAGGCCCAATAGATCTATCTTTAGGATTCGCGTCAATTAGGGTGTCTGTTCCCTAATTCTTAGATTACCAGACTTAATAAAAAGGGGCATATTCGATTTCGATAATTCAACCATAGAATGTAGTTTCACGTACTTGTGTCTATTTTGTAAATCATTTATAAAACCTGCATGTATTCTCATCCCAAAAATATTAGATTTTAAAAGTGGGACTATAACTCACTTTCACATATTTTTTACTTCGTCGAGAAGTAAGACTTGGCCACTGCTGATTCACGAACCTATAACAATATATACATATACATATATATTAAAGTATGTTCAAAATATATTTACAACACTTTTAATATATTTTGATGTTTTAAGTTTATTAAGTCAGCTGTCCTCGTTAGTAACCTACAACTAGTTGTCCACAGTTAGATGTACAGAAATAAATCGATAAATATTATCTTGAATCAATCCACGACCCAGTGTATACGTATCTCAGTATTGATCACAACTCAAACTGTATATATTTTGGAATCAACCTCAACCCTGTATATCTAACTCCAACATTCACATATAGAGTGTCTATGGTTGTTCCGAAATATATATAGATGTGTCGACATGATAGGTCGAAACATTGTATACGTGTCTATGGTATCTCAAGATTACATAATATACAATACAAGTTGATTAAGTTATGGTTGGAATAGATTTGTTACCAATTTTCACGTAGCTAAAATGAGAAAAATTATCCAATCTTGTTTTACCCATAACTTCTTCATTTTAAATCCGTTTTGAGTGAATCAAATTGCTATGGTTTCATATTGAACTCTATTTTATGAATCTAAACAGAAAAAGTATAGGTTTATAGTCGGAAAAATAAGTTACAAGTCGTTTTTGTAAAGGAAGTCATTTCAGTCGAAAGAACGACGTCTAGATGACCATTTTAGAAAACATACTTCCACTTTGAGTTTAACCATAATTTTTGGATATAGTTTCATGTTCATAATAAAAATCATTTTCTCAGAATAACAACTTTTAAATCAAAGTTTATCATAGTTTTTAATTAACTAACCCAAAACAGCCCGCGGTGTTACTACGACGGCGTAAATCCGGTTTTACGGTGTTTTTCGTGTTTCCAGGTTTTAAATCATTAAGTTAGCATATCATATAGATATAGAACATGTATTTAGTTAATTTTAAAAGTCAAGTTAGATGGATTAACTTTTGTTTGCGAACAAGTTTAGAATTAACTAAACTATGTTCTAGTGATTACGAGTTTAAACCTTCGAATAAGATAGTTTTATATATATGAATCGAATGATGTTACGAACATCATTACTACCTCAAGTTTAGTAGGTAAACCTACTAGAAGTAACAAGAAATGATCTGGCTTCAAAGGATCTTGGATGGCTTGAAAGTTCTTGAAGTAGGATCATGACACAAAAACAAGTTCAAGTAAGATTTTTACTCGAATTAAGATAGTTTATAGTTATAGAAATTGAATCAAAGTTTGAATATGAATATTACCTTGAATAAGAAAGATAACCTACTGTATATAACAAAGGTTTCTTGATCTTAGATGATTACTTGGAATGGATTAGAAAGCTTGGAAGTAAATTAGTAAACTTGAAGGGATTTTTGAAGTGTTCTTGAAGTGTTCTTCCTATGATGATTATAGCTTGATTCTTGAAGTGATTTTTGATGAAGATGATGATTAAATACTGGAAAAATACGTTCATAATAGTGTGTGTGTGTTGAGAGAGAATTAGAAAGAGAATTGGAAATGAAATGGAGTGAATGATGAGTGGTAATTGGTGAGTGGTGAGTGGGGTTAAAAGGAGTTCTAGTTAGTTGACTAGCTCATGGTAGAAGTTAAAATTGATTAGTCATACATGACATAATCAAGAGTGGAATCCCATGCTAGTTCCTATTGTTATATACCCATAGTAAGTACGTTTTGAAGCTGTGTATAATACGGGTAAGAATACGACTAGAATTCTTGATGAAAGAAAAGAATGGGAAAGTAACTGTAACCATTTTCGTTAAGTATGAGTATTTTGATATATGTCTTGAAGTCTTCCAAAATTATTTTAATACATCTAAATACACTACATGTATTTACATTTTAACTGAGTCGTTAAGTCATCGTTAGTCGTTACATGTAAGTGTTGTTTTGAAACCTTTAAGTTAACGATCTCAATTAATGTTGTTAACCCATTGTTTATTATATCTAATGAGATGTTAAATTATTGTATTATCATGATATTATGATATATTAATATATCTTAATATGATATATATACATTTAAATGTCGTTACAACTATAATCGTTACATATATGTCTCGTTTCGAAATCCTTAAGTTAGTAGTCTTGTTTATATGTATATAACTCATTGTTAATATACTTATGGAGATACTTACTTATCATAATCTCATGTTAACCATATGTATATCCATATATATATCGTCATGTCGTTTTTACAAGTTTTAACGTTCGTGAATCGCCGGTCAACTTGGGTGGTCAATTGTCTATATGAAACATATTTCAATTAATCAAGTCTTAACAAGTTTGATTGCTTAACATGTTGGAAACATTTAATCATGTAAATATCAATCTCAATTAATATATATAAACATGGAAAATTCGGGTCACTACAGTACCTACCCGTTAAATAAATTTCGTCCCGAAATTTTAAGCTGTTGAAGGTGTTGACGAATCTTCTGGAAATAGATGCGGGTATTTCTTCTTCATCTGATCTTCATGCTCCCAGGTGAATTCGGGTCCTCTACGAGCATTCCATCGAACCTTAACAATTGGTATCTTGTTTTGCTTAAGTCTTTTAACCTCACGATCCATTATTTCGACGGGTTCTTCGATGAATTGGAGTTTTTCATTGATTTGGATTTCATCTAACGGAATAGTGAGATCTTCTTTAGTAAAACATTTCTTCAAATTCGAGACGTGGAAAGTGTTATGTACAGCTGCGAGTTGTTGAGGTAACTCAAGTCGGTAAGCTACTGGTCCGACATGATCAATAATCTTGAATGGTCCAATATACCTTGGATTTAATTTCCCTCGTTTACCAAATCGAACAACGCCTTTCCAAGGTGCAACTTTAAGCATGACCATCTCTCCAATTTCAAATTCTATATCTTTTCTTTTAATGTCAGCGTAGCTCTTTTGTTGACTTTGGACGGTTTTCAACCGTTGTTGAATTTGGATGATCTTATCGGTAGTTTCTTGTATAATCTCCGGACCCGTAATTTGTCTATCCCCCACTTCACTTCAACAAATCGGAGACCTGCACTTTCTACCATAAAGTGCTTCAAACGGCGCCATCTCAATGCTTGAATGGTAGCTGTTGTTGTAGGAAAATTCTGCTAATGGTAGATGTCGATCCC
The DNA here is from genome assembly GCF_046630445.1 of Rutidosis leptorrhynchoides. Lineage (NCBI taxonomy): Eukaryota > Viridiplantae > Streptophyta > Magnoliopsida > Asterales > Asteraceae > Rutidosis > Rutidosis leptorrhynchoides. The sequence continues at coordinate 504,957,518 of NC_092335.1, forward strand.
AACAGTTTACGAAATCAATAACACATGCTCGTAGCATGTCTTCAAACGTTTGTATCATCCTTTCACTCTGCCCATCAGTTTATGGATGATAGGCAGTACTCATGTCTAGACGAGTTCCTAATGCTTGCTGTAATGTCTGCCAGAATCTTGAAATAAATCTGTCATCCCTATCAGAGATAATAGAGATTGGTATTCCATGTCTGGAGACGACTTCCTTTAAATACAGTCGTGCTAACTTCTCCATCTTGTCATCTTCTCTTATTAGCAGGAAATGTGCTGATTTGGTGAGACGATCAACTATTACCCAAATAGTATCAAAACCACTTGTAGTCCTTGGCAATTTAGTGATGAAATCCATGGTAATGTTTTCCCATTTCCATTCCGGGATTTCGGGTTGTTGAAGTAGACCTGATGGTTTCTGATGCTCAGCTTTGACCTTAGAACACGTCAAACATTCTCCTACGTATTTAGCAACATCGGCTTTCATACCCGGCCACCAAAAATATTTCCTGAGATCCTTGTACATCTTCCCCGTTCCAGGATGTATTGAGTATCTGGTTTTATGAGCTTCTCTAAGTACCATTTCTCTCATATCTCCAAATTTTGGTACCCAAATCCTTTCAGCCCTATACCGGGTTCCGTCTTCCCGAATATTAAGATGTTTCTCCGATCCTTTGGGTATTTCATCCTTTAAATTTCCCTCTTTTAAAACTCCTTGTTGCGCCTCCTTTATTTGAGTAGTAAGGTTATTATGAATCATTATATTCATAGATTTTACTCGAATGGGTTCTCTGTCCTTCCTGCTCAAGGCATCGGCTACCACATTTGCCTTCCCCGGGTGGTAACGAATCTCAAAGTCGTAATCCTTCAATAATTCAATCCACCTACGCTGCCTCATATTCAGTTGTTTCTGATTAAATATGTGTTGAAGACTTTTATGGTCGATATATAATACTTTTGACCCCATATAAGTAGTGCCTCCAAGTCTTTAATGCAAAAACAACCGCGCCTAATTCCAAATCATGCGTCGTATAATTTTGTTCGTGAATCTTCAATTGTCTAGACGCATAAGCAATCACCTTCGTTCATTGCATTAATACACAACCGAGACCTTGCTTTGATGCGTCACAATAAATCACAAAATCATCATTCCCTTCAGGCAATGACAATATAGGTGTCGTAGTTAGCTTTTTCTTCAATAACTGAAACGCTTTCTCTTGTTCATCATTCCATTCAAATTTCTTCCCTTTATGCGTTAATGCAGTCAAGGGTTTTGCTATTCTGGAAAAGTCTTGGATGAACCTTCTGTAGTAACCAGCTAGTCCTAAAAACTGGCGTATGTGTTTCGGAGTTTTCGGGGTTTCCTACTTTTCAACAGTTTCTATCTTTGCCGGATCCACCTTAATACCTTCTTTGTTCACTATGTAACCGAGGAATTGAACTTCTTCCAACCAAAATGCACACTTTGAAAACTTAGCGTACAATTCTTCCTTCCTCAATACTTCTAACACCTTTCTCAAATGTTCACCGTGTTCTTGGTCATTCTTTGAGTAAATAAGTATGTCATCAATGAAAACAATGACAAACTTGTCAAGGTATGGTCCACACACTCGGTACATAAGGTCCATGAACACAGCTGGTGCATTAGTTAAACCAAACGGCATGACCATAAACTCGTAATGACCGTAACGTGTTCTGAAAGCAGTCTTTGGAATATCATCTTCTTTCACCCGCATTTGATGATACCCGGAACGTAAGTCAATCTTTGAATAAACAGACGAGCCTTGTAGTTGATCAAATAAGTCGTCAATTCTCGGTAGTGGGTAGCGGTTCTTGATAGTAAGTTTGTTCAACTCTCGGTAGTCGATACACAACCTGAATGTACCATCTTTCTTCTTGACAAAAAAAACAGGAGCTCCCCACGGTGATGTGCTTGGTCGAATGAAACCATGCTCTAAAAGTTCTTGTAATTGGCTTTGCAGTTCTTTCATCTCGCTGGGTGCGAGTCTGTAAGGAGCACGAGCTATTGGTGCAGCTCCTGGTACAAGATCTATTTGAAATTCAACGGATCGAAGTGGGGGTAATCCCGGTAATTCTTTCGGAAATACATCGGGAAATTCTTTTGCGACGGGAACATCATTGATGCTCTTTTCTTCAGTTTGTACTTTCTCGACGTGTGTTAGAACAGCATAGCAACCTTTTCTTATTAGTTTTTGTGCCTTCAAATTACTAATAAGATGTAGCTTCGTGTTGCCCTTTTCTCCGTACACCATTAAGGGTTTTCCTTTTTCTCGTATAATGCGAATTGCATTTTTGTAACAAACGATCTCTGCTTTCACTTCTTTCAACCAGTCCATACCGATTATCACATCAAAACTCCCTAACTCTACTGGTATCAAGTCAATCTTAAATGTTTCGCTAACCAGTTTAATTTCTCGATTTCGACATATATTATCTGCTGAAATTAATTTACCATTTGCTAATTCGAGTAAAAATTTACTATCCAAAGGCGTCAATGGACAACTTAATTTAGCACAAAAATCTCTACTCATATAGCTTCTATCCGCACCCGAATCAAATAAAACGTAAGCAGATTTATTGTCAATAAGAAACGTACCCGTAACAAGCTCCGGGTCTTCCTGTGCCTCTGCCGCATTAATATTGAAAACTCTTCCGCGGCCTTGTCCATTCGTGTTCTCCTGGTTCGGGCAATTTCTAATAATGTGGCCCAGTTTTCCACATTTATAACAAACTACATTGGCATAACTTGCTCCGACACTACTACTCATTTCGATACCATTTGTTCCTTTCGTTCTATTAACCCCTGCTCCGTAGACCTCACACTTCGCCGCACTATGACCATTTCTTTTACACTTGTTGCAAAATTTGGTGCATAACCCCGAGTGATACTTTTCACACCTTTGGCATAGCTGCTTCTGATTGTTGTTGTTGTTACGATTATTATTGTTGTTGGGATGATTGTTGTAGTTGCTGTTGTTGTTGTTGTTGTTGTTGTTGTTGGGACGTTTGTTGTAGTTGCGATTGATGTTGCGATTGTTGGGATAATTGTTGCGATTATTGTTGTAATTGTTGTTGTTGTTGTATTGGTGATTCTTATCACCGTTTTCCTCCCACTTTCTTTTGACTTGCTTCACATTGGCCTCTTCAGCAGTCTGTTCTTTAATTCTTTCTTCAATCTGGTTCACTAGTTTGTGAGCCATTCTACATGCCTGTTGTATGGAGGCGGGCTCGTGTGAACTTATATCTTCTTGGATTCTTTCCGGTAATCCTTTCACAAATGCGTCGATCTTCTCTTCCTCATCTTCGAATGCTCCCGGACACAACAGGCACAATTCTGTGAATTGTCTTTCGTACGTGGTAATATCAAATCCTTGGGTTCGTAACCCTCTAAGTTCTGTCTTGAGCTTATTGACCTCGGTTCTGGGACGGTACTTCTTGTTCATCAAGTGCTTGAATGCTGACCACGGTAGTGCGTACGCATCATCTTGTCCCACTTGCTCTAGATAGGTATTCCACCATGTTAACGCAGAACCTGTGAAGGTATGCGTAGTGTAACGACCCGGATTTTTCCGATCGTTTTATACTTATGAGATTAATATTTACATAAAATAAACCTTACCAACATGATAAGCAATCCAAACTGTTGAGACTTATGTTTTTGAAAAGAGTTTCACACAACGTTTGACCGTCCAATTTGACCGATGATATCACGAACTATATAACACACGATAATTATACGATTATGTATATGTACATATTTATACATATTTAACATGATTTAAGGATGGTTTAACATTTCATTGTGAACTAACAACAATGAGTTATAAGTATACTTTGAGACCACTAACTTAAGTTTTCAAAACGATAACTATATGTAACATTCTTTGACATATATACTTACAATATATAATGTGTTGGTGATCTATTTCACCAATATGATTTAAGTGTAATGGGATTAATTTGTAACCAAAATAATCTTGATAAATATCGAGCAAGTTTGGGGAAATGTGGAGTGCGCACTTGTTTGAACTTATCTTGATTATGACGGGGGTTCGGGGGCAGCGCCGCCGATAAGCGGGGTCCAAGGGGTGGCAACCCCTGGCGAGGTCCAAGGGGCAGAGCCCCTGGCTGGGAATTTTTTTTTGGGCTAACATTGATTTATTAAAAATGTCTTAAAATTTAATTTTGGCCCGGTTTGACCCAAAAATAAAAGCCCAGTTTTGAGCCTCTTTTACAGTTATAAACCCGTCCATATTTGAATTCTCGTTCTGATTCCGCAAAATTTCTACAAGTATATCTAGGGTATATGTAACCGTATCATACCCAGCTTCTATACGTATTTACTATTGGTATATACCAACAATAAACTTCAATGATCAGCCACTAGACATGATGTTACATGTGGGAACCAGCCATTTAACCTCATGTGTGACTTTTGTGCATGAAAACAAACTAAATCTCCTATATATACATCCCATAATCATGCTATTTTGCACACACACATTCCAATTTTCTTTCAAGTTAATTCACTCCCTAATCTGTCTTCATTTACCTACTCAAGAACGTATCAATATAGTCATCCGATTTCAAGGAGATTACTTCCAATCTTTCAATCCCACTCCACCACTCTTTTGATTCCAAGATTTTTCTTACCTTTTCCAGTAGCTTTGTCCAAGTAACTTGAGGTAGTAACCTTATTCATAACCTTATTCGATTCATATTTATATAGCTATCTTATTTTGAGTGATTTCACCCGCATTTGATGATACCCGGAACGTAAGTCAATCTTTGAATAAACAGACGAGCCTTGTAGTTGATCAAATAAGTCGTCAATTCTCGGTAGTGGGTAGCGGTTCTTGATACTAAGTTTGTTCAACTCTCGGTAGTCGATACACAACCTGAATGTACCATCTTTCTTCTTGACAAACAAAACAGGAGCTCCCCATGGTGATGTGCTTGGTCGAATGAAACCATGCTCTAAAAGTTCTTGTAATTGGCTTTGCAGTTCTTTCATCTCGCTGGGTGCGAGTCTGTAAGGAGCACGAGCTATTGGTGCAGCTCCTGGTACAAGATCTATTTGAAATTCAACGGATCGATGTGGGGGTAATCCTGGTAATTCTTTCAGAAATACATCGGGAAATTCTTTTGCGATGGGAACATCATTGATGCTCTTTTCTTCAGTTTGTACTTTCTCGACGTGTGCTAGAACAGCATAGCAACCTTTTCTTATTAGTTTTTGTGCCTTCAAATTACTAATAAGATGTAGATTCGTGTTGCCCTTTTCTCCGTACACCATTAAGGGTTTTCCTTTTTCTCGTATAATGCGAATTGTATTTTTGTAACAAACGATCTCTGCTTTCACTTCTTTCAACCAGTCCATACCGATTATCAAATCAAAACTCCCTAACTCTACTGGTATCAAGTCAATCTTAAATGTTTCGCTAACCAGTTTAATTTCTCGATTCCGACATATATTATCTGCTGAAATTAATTTACCATTTGCTAATTCGAGTAAAAATTTACTATCCAAAGGCGTCAATGGACAACTTAATTTAGCACAAAAATCTCTACTCATATAGCTTCTATCCGCACCCGAATCAAATAAAACGTAAGCAGATTTATTGTCAATAAGAAACGTACCCGTAACAAGCTCCGGGTCTTCTTGTGCCTCTGCCGCATTAATATTGAAAACTGTTTCGCGACCTTGTCCATTCGTGTTCTCCTGGTTCGGGCAATTTCTAATAATGTGGCCCTGTTTTCCACATTTATAACAAACTACATTGGCATATCTTGCTCCGACACTACTTGCTCCGCCATTACTCGTTCCGATACCATTTGTTCCTTTCGTTCTATTAACCCCTGGTCCGTAGACCTCACACTTTGCCGCGCTATGACCATTTCTTTTACACTTGTTGCAAAATTTGGTGCAGAATCCCTAGTGATACTTTTCACACCTTTGGCATAGCTGCTTCTGATTGTTGTTGTTGTTGCGGTTATTATTGTTGTTGGGATGATTGTTGTAGTTGCTGTTGTTGTTGTTGTTGTTGGGCCGTTTGTTGTAGTTGCGATTGATGTTGCGATTGTTGGGATAATTGTTGCGATTATTATTGTAATTGCTGTTGTTGTTGTATTGGTGATTCTTATCACCGTTTTCCTCCCACTTTCTTTTGACTTGCTTCACATTGGCCTCTTCAGCATTCTGTTCTTTAATTCTTTCTTCAATCTGGTTCACTAGTTTGTGAGCCATTCTACATGCCTGTTGTATGGAGGCGGGCTCGTGTGAACTTATATCTTCTTGGATTCTTTCCGGTAATCCTTTCACAAATGCGTCGATCTTCTCTTCCTCATCTTCGAATGCTCCCGGACAAAATAGGCACAATTCTGTGAATCGTCTTTCGTACGTGGTAATATCAAATCCTTGGGTTCGTAACCCTCTAAGTTCTGTCTTGAGCTTATTGACCTCGGTTCTGGGACGGTACTTCTCGTTCATCAAGTGCTTGAATGCTGACCACGGTAGTGCGTACGCATCATCTTGTCCCACTTTCTCTAGATAGGTATTCCACCATGTTAACGCAGAACCTGTGAAGGTATGCGTAGTGTAACGACCCGGATTTTTCCGATCGTTTTATACTTATGAGATTAATATTTACATAAAATAAACCTTACCAACATGATAAGCAATCCAAACTGTTGAGACTTATGTTTTTGAAAAGAGTTTCACACAATGTTTGACCGTCCAATTTGACCGATGATATCACGAACTATATAACACACGATAATTATACGATTATGTATATGTATATATTTATACATATTTAACATGATTTAAGGATGGTTTAACATTTCATTGTGAACTAACAATAATGAGTTATAAGTATACTTTGAGACCACTAACTTAAGTTTTCAAAACGATAACTATATGTAACATTCTTTGACATATATACTTACAATATATAATGTGTTGGTGATCTATGTCACCAATATGATTTAAGTGTAATGGGATTAATTTGTAACCAAAATAATCTTGATAAATATCAAACAAGTTTGGGGAAGTGTGGAGTGCACACTTGTTTGAACTTATCTTGATTATGACGGGGGTTCGGGGGCAGCGCCCCCGATAAGCGGGGTCCAAGGGGTGGCAACCCCTGGCGGGGTCCAAGGGGCAGAGCCCCTGGCTGGGAATTTTTTTTGGGCTAACATTGCTTTATTAAAAATGTCTTAAAATTTTATTTTGGCCCGGTTTGACCCAAAAATAAAAGCCCAGTTTTGAGCCTCTTTTACAGTTATAAACCCGTCCATATTTGAATTCTCGTTCTGATTCCTCAAAATTTCTACAAGTATATCTAGGGTATATGTAACCGTATCATACCCAGCTTCTATACGTATTTACTATTGGTATATAACAACAATAAACTTCAATGATCAGCCACTAGACATGATGTTACATGTGGGAACCAGCCATTTAACCTCATGTGTGACTTTTGTGCATGAAAACAAACTAAATCTCCTATATATCCATCCCATAATCATGCTATTTTGCACACACACATTCCAATTTTCTTTCAAGTTAATTCACTCCCTAATCTCTCTTCATTTACCTACTCAAGAACGTATCAATATAGTCATCCAATTTCAAGGAGATTACTTCCAATCTTTCAATCCCACTCCACCACTCTTTTGATTCCAAGATTTTTCTTACATTTTCCAGTAGCTTTGTCCAAGTAACTTGAGGTAGTAACCTTATTCATAACCTTATTCGATTCATATTTATATAGCTATCTTATTTTGTGTTATAAAATTTTAACAACAAGAACATAGTTTGAGTGATTTCAAACTTGTTCGCAAACTAAATAGATCCTTCTAATTTGATTTTTAAAAACACTTCAAGACCTGTAATATATCATATTATGACAAAATCGGATTAATGATATCTTGGCTAATTAACATAATATTTAATATATATTTACTTATGATTTGATTTTATATATTTCAGGACCACCCGTAAACAACACGAGAAGATTAATCATAAGACCTCGTGATTGTACGCAACGCGTCATTTGACAACACGGTACTTTATGTACGCAACACATCATTTGACAACATGGTACCATGGGTCAAGATTAATTCTGATCAATACGAATACGATGGGGTCTTTATTTATTTTATTTAAGCAACTAATTGTGGACCACTAACATCGGACTGCTAACTACGGACTAAGAAAATATTAAAAGTATATATATATATATATATATATATATATATATATATATATATATATATATATATATATATATATATATATATATATATATATATATATATATATATAACGATTACTTGAAAAGAAAATATGTTGATATATTATATATATGGTTAGGTTCGTGATATCTATCGGAGACCAAGTCGAGTTAAATACCTTCAAGACAAAAGTGAGTATATAGTCCCACTATTAAACTCTAAATATTTCGGGATGAGAATACATGCATTTTATGATTTACGTTATGGACACAAGTGATTAAAAATATATATTCTATGTTGAGTTGTACCACTGGCATACTTCCCTGTAACTTGGTAACTACTATTTACATGAGGTATTGTAAACGTGAATCCTGTTGATAGATCTATCGGGCCTGACAACCCCAACCGGACTGGATGACCAGTATTCAACGGTTGCACAGTACTTCGTTTCGGTGACTACACTTGGTACGGTGTAGTAAGATTTCATAATAAAGGGAATATGCGACGTTGATTAAATGTTAAGTATGGTTATCAAGTGCTCAACAACTTAGAATATTTTTATTAAAACGTTTATATATGAAATCTTGTGGTCTATATTCATAACGCTGCCGGCATTAAACCTATATCTCACCAACTTTATGTTGACGTTTTAAGCATGTTTATTCTCAGGTGATAACTAAAAGCTTCCGTTGCAACATGTTGAATTTAAGCAAGATCTTGAGTATGCATATTTGTGTCAAAAATAAAACTGCATATCGGAGGATTTGTAATGTAAAATATGTTGGAGGTCGTATTGTTATTATCACATGTAAAGTTTGTAAGTCTAAGATTATCGCTAAACGATAATCATTATTAAGTTGTTTAAACCTTGTATTTGTAATAAAAGCTATGGTTTGTATTGTAAAAATGAATGCAGTTTTTGAAAAATGTCGCATATAGAGGTCAATACCTCGCGATGAAATCATATGTTATTGTATTCGTCCTTATGGTTAAGGTCGGGTTATGACACATAGCGTACTTCACTTTGTCCTCTTCAGTACACTTACTTATGGCAAACACCGATTCGACCTTCTCGGTCCACCGTTTCAATCCGATCGGTCCTTCGGTTCCATCAAATTCCAAAGGTTTGCAGGCAGTGAATTCTTTGTAGGTGCATCCTACACGATTTCCTGTACTGCCAGATCCAAGGTTATTGTTGGTATGTAGCGCAGCCTGTACTGCAGCTATGTTAGAAGCTAGAAAAGTATGGAATTCCTCTTCATTCATATTCACGGTGTGTCGAGTAGTCGGTGCCATTTCCTTCAAAATAGTCAAATGGAACAAGTTAATCATACAGAATATTAAGAGTAGTTAATAGTATTTCGTAGCATAATATGAACTCATTTATAAAAGCTTTTTCTTCATATTAGCGTTTTATAACTTTAAATTCGGGTAGTACCTACCCGTTAAGTTCATACTTAGTAGCTAATATACAATTCAACTACTACAATTCTATATGAAAAACTGATTATAATAATATTTCGTGTTCAAACTTTTATACAATATTTTACAAACTTACAATACCGCTTATTTTACATAAAGCATGAAATATAGCACACAATAACTTTGATACAAGATAGTTGTGAAGATAATTCTAGCTAGTACACAAGTCGTTCAGCAAAGGCAATAAAGACACGTAATTCATACGTCCAGAAACAAGTCATGCATTCTGGTTTTACTAGGACTACTTCCCATCCTTGGTCTTGTGGAACATAACCGTTATGGCCGTTGATAAGACAGCATGTTGTAACGTCGTCAAAGGGACGAGGATTACGTAATGACCAACAGTCTCGTAATAACCTAAAAACCTCATTTCTTACCCCAATTACCGACTCCGTCACTTGTGGGAACGTTTTGTTTAATAGTTGTAGGCCGATGTTCTTGTTCTCACTTTGGTGAGAAGCGAACATTACTAATCCGTAAGCATAACATGCTTCTTTATGTTGCATGTTAGCCGCTTTTTCTAAATCACGAAGTCCAATATTCGGATATATTGAGTCAAAATAATTTCTTAACCCATTGCGTAAAATAGCATTTGGGTTCCCCGCAATATATGCGTCAAAGTAAACACATCGTAACTTATGGATTTCCCAATGTGATATCCCCCATCTTTCGAACGAAAGCCTTTATAAACCAAGGCATTCTTGGAACGTTCTTGGAATGTCTTACAAACTGATCTCGCCTTAAATAGTTGTGCCGAAGAATTCTGACCGACTCTAGATAAGATTTCATCAATCATGTCTCCGGGTAGGTCTCTTAAAATATTGGGTTGTCTATCCATTTTGTGTTTTTATACTGTAAAATAGACAAGAGTTAGATTCATAAAAAAAAATACTTATTAATACAAGCAATTTTTACATATATCATAAAGCATAAGCACACTATATTACATATATTACACCACACGAATACAACTATCTTATTCCGAATCGCTTGTTTCTTCTTCTTCGGTTTTGGTTCATTTTGCCAAGTTTCTAGGGATATATGATGTTCCCCTAATACAAGCCGTCGTTTTCCACATTGGTTTAGAAAAACCTGGTGGTTTAGAGGTTCCCGGGTCATTGTTACAACTTAAGGACTTCGGGGGTTGACGATACATATAAAGTTCATCGGGGTTGGAATTAGATTTCTCTATTTTTATGCCCTTTCCTTTATTATTTTCTTTTGCCTTTTTAAATTCAGTTGGGGTAATTTCTATAACATCATCGGAATTCTCGTCAGAATCCGATTCATCGGAGAATTGGTAATCCTCCCAATATTTTGCTTCCTTAGCGAAAACACCATTGACCATAATTAACCTTGGTCGGTTGGTTGAGGATTTTCTTTTACTCAACCGTTTTATTATTTCCCCCACCGGTTCTATTTCTTCATCCGGTTCCGATTCTTCTTCCGGTTCCGATTCTTCTTCTGGTTCCGACTCTTCTTCCGGTTCCTCTTCTGGAACTTGTGAATCAGTCCACGAATCATTCCAATTTACATTTGACTCTTCATTATTATAGGTGAGTCAATGGGACTTGTTCTAGAGGTAGACATCTATCACATAATATCAAACGCGTTAAGAGATTAATATATCACATAATATTCGCATGTTAAAAATATATAGTTTCCAACAAAATTTGTTAAGCAATCATTTTTCAAGTAAACACGGTCGAAGTCCAGACTCACTAATGCATCCTAACAAACTCGATAAGACACACTAATGCAAAATTCTGGTTCTCTAAGACCAACGCTCGGATACCAACTGAAATGTCCCGTTCTTATTGATTAAAAATGTAGTGACCCGAACTTTTCCATGTTTATATATATTAATTGAGATTGATATTTACATGATTAAATGTTTCCAACATGTTAAGCAATCAAACTTTTTAAGACTTGATTAATTGAAATATGTTTCATATAGACAATTGACCACCCAAGTTGACCGGTGATTCACGAACGTTAAAACTTGTAAAAACTATACGATGACATATATATGGTTATATATATAGTTAACATGTTTTTATTATAAGTATGTATCTCATTAGGTATTTTAACAATGAGTTATATACATAAAAATGAGACTATTAATTTAAGAAACTCGAAAACGATATATATAACGATTATCGTTATAACAACGTCTTACTAGGTACATATGAATCATATTAAGATATTAATACACTTGGTTAATTATGTTAAATGATAATTAAATATATTATTAAGTGTATTAACAATGAAATACATATGTAAAAATAAGACTACTAACTTAATGATTTCGAAACGAGACATATATGTAACGATTATCGTTGTAACGACATTTAACTGTATATACATCATACTGAGATATATTATATATCATAATATCATGATAATATAACAATTTAACATCTCATTTGTTATAATAAACAATGGGTTAACAACATTCAACAAGATCATTAACCTAAAGGTTTCAAAACAACGTTTACATGTAACGACTAACGATGACTTAACGACTCAGTTAAAATGTATATACATGTAGTGTTTTAATATGTATTCATACACTTTTGAAAGACTTCAATACACTTATCAAAATACTTCTACTTAACAAAAATGCTTACAATTACATCCTCGTTCAGTTTCATCAACAATTCTACTCGTATGCACCCGTATTCGTACTCGTACAATACACAGCTTTTAGATGTATGTACTATTGGTATATACACTCCAATGATCATCTCTTAGCAGCCCATGTGAGTCACCTAACACATGTGGGAACCATCATTTGGCAACTAGCATGAAATATCTCATAAAATTACAAAATATGAGTAATCATTCATGACTTATTTACATGAAAACAAAATTACATATCCTTTATATCTAATCCATACACCAACGACCAAAAACACCTACAAACACTTTCATTCTTCAATTTTCTTCATCTAATTGATCTCTCTCAAGTTCTATCTTCAAGTTCTAAGTGTTCTTCATATATTTTACAAGTTCTAGTTACATAAAATCAAGAATACTTTCAAGTTTGCTAGCTCACTTCCAATCTTGTAAGGTGATCATCCAACCTCAAGAAATCTTTGTTTCTTACAGTAGGTTATCATTCTAATACAAGGTAATAATCATATTCAAACTTTGGTTCAATTTCTATAACTATAACAATCTTATTTCAAGTGATGATCTTACTTGAACTTGTTTTCGTGTCATGATTCTGCTTCAAGAACTTCGAGCCATCCAAGGATTCGTTGAAGCTAGATCCATTTTTTTCTTTTCCAGTAGGTTTATCCAAGGAACTTAAGGTAGTAATGATGTTCATAACATCATTCGATTCATACATATAAAGCTATCTTATTCGAAGGTTTAAACTTGTAATCACTAGAATATAGTTTAGTTAATTCTAAACTTGTTCGCAAACAAAAGTTAATCCTTCTAACTTGACTTTTAAAATCAACTAAACACATGTTCTATATCTATATGATATGCTAACTTAATGATTTAAAACCTGGAAACACGAAAAACACCGTAAAACCGGATTTACGCCGTCGTAGTAACACCGCGGGCTGTTTTGGGTTAGTTAATTAAAAACTATGATAAACTTTGATTTAAAAGTTATTATTCTGAGAAAATGATTTTTATTATGAACATGAAACTATATCCAAAAATTATGGTTAAACTCAAAGTGGAAGTATGTTTTCTAAAATGGTCATCTAGACGTCGTTCTTTCGACTGAAATGACTACCTTTACAAAAATGACTTGTAACTTATTTTTCCGACTATAAACCTATACTTTTTCTGTTTAGATTCATAAAATAGAGTTCAATATGAAACCATAGCAATTTGATTCACTCAAAACGGATTTAAAATGAAGAAGTTATGGGTAAAACAAGATTGGATAATTTTTCTCATTTTAGCTACGTGAAAATTGGTAACAAATCTATTCCAACCATAACTTAATCAACTTGTATTGTATATTATGTAATCTTGAGATACCATAGACACGTATACAATGTTTCGACCTATCATGTCGACACATCTATATATATTTCGGAACAACCATAGACACTCTATATGTGAATGTTGGAGTTAGCTATACAGGGTTGAGGTTGATTCCAAAATATATATAGTTTGAGTTGTGATCAATACTGAGATACGTATACACTGGGTCGTGGATTGATTCAAGATAATATTTATCGATTTATTTCTGTACATCTAACTGTGGACAACTAGTTGTAGGTTACTAACGAGGACAGCTGACTTAATAAACTTAAAATATCAAAATATATTAAAAGTGTTGTAAATATATTTTGAACATACTTTGATATATATGTATATATTGTTATAGGTTCGTGAATCAACCAGTGGCCAAGTCTTACTTCCCGACGAAGTAAAAATCTGTGAAAGTGAGTTATAGTCCCACTTTTAAAATCTAATATTTTTGGGATGAGAATACATGCAGGTTTTATAAATGATTTACAAAATAGACACAAGTACGTGAAACTACATTCTATGGTTGAATTATCGAAATCGAATATGCCCTTTTTATTAAGTCTGGTAATCTAAGAATTAGGGAACAGACACCCTAATTGACGCGAATCCTAAAGATAGATCTATTGGGCCTAACAAACCCCATCCAAAGTACCGGATGCTTTAGTACTTCGAAATTTATATCATATCCGAAGGGTGTCCCGGAATGATGGGGATATTCTTATATATGCATCTTGTTAATGTCGGTTACCAGGTGTTCACCATATGAATGATTTTTATCTCTATGTATGGGATGTGTATTGAAATATGAAATCTTGTGGTCTATTATTATGATTTGATATATATAGGTTAAACCTATAACTCACCAACATTTTTGTTGACGTTTTAAGCATGTTTATTCTCAGGTGATTATTAAGAGCTTCCGCTGTCGCATACTTAAATAAGGACGAGATTTGGAGTCCATGCTTGTATGATATTGTGTAAAAACTGCATTCAAGAAACTTATTTTATTGTAACATATTTGTATTGTAAACCATTATGTAATGGTCGTGTGTAAACAGGATATTTTAGATTATCATTATTTGATAATCTACGTAAAGCTTTTTAAACCTTTATTGATGAAATAAAGGTTATGGTTTGTTTTAAAATGAATGCAGTCTTTGAAAAACGTCTCATATAGAGGTCAAAACCTCGCAACGAAATCAATTAATATGGAACGTTTTTAATCAATAAGAACGGGACATTTCAAAAAACGTTCCATATTAATTGATTTTGTTGCGAGGTTTTGACCTCTATATGAGACGTTTTTCAAAGACTGCATTCATTTTTAAAACAAACCATAACCTTTATTTCATAAATAAAGGTTTAAAAGCTTTACGTAGATTATCAAATAATGATAATCTAAAATATCCTGTTTACACACGACCATTACATAATGGTTTACAATACAAATATGTTACATCGAAATCAGTTTCTTGAATGCAGTTTTTACACAATATCATACAAACATGGACTCCAAATCTTGTCCTTATTTTAGTATGCAACAGCGGAAGCTCTTAGTATTCACCTGAGAATAAACATGCTTTAAACGTCAACAAAAATGTTGGTGAGTTATAGGTTTAACCTATATGTATCAAATCGTAACAATAGACCACAAGATTTCATATTTCAATACACATCCCATACATAGAGATAAAAATCATTCATATGGTGAACACCTGGTAACCGACATTAACAAGATGCATATATATAAGAATATCTCCATCATTCCGGGACACCCTTCGGATATGATATAAATTTTGAAGTACTAAAGCATCCGGTACTTTGGATGGGGTTTGTTAGGCCCAATAGATCTATCTTTAGGATTCGCGTCAATTAGGGTATCTGTTCCCTAATTCTTAGATTACCAGACTTAATAAAAAGGGGCATATTCGATTTCGATAATTCAACCATAGAATGTAGTTTCACGTACTTGTGTCTATTTTGTAAATCATTTATAAAACCAGCATGTATTCTCATCCCAAAAATATTAGATTTTAAAAGTGGGACTATAACTCACTTTCACAGATTTTTTACTTCGTCGAGAAGTAAGACTTGGCCACTGCTGATTCACGAACCTATAACAATATATACATATATATTAAAGTATGTTCAAAATATATTTACAACACTTTTAATATATTTTGATGTTTTAAGTTTATTAAGTCAGCTGTCCTCGTTAGTAACCTACAACTAGTTGTCCACAGTTAGATGTACAGAAATAAATCGATAAATATTATCTTGAATCAATCCACGACCCAGTGTATACGTATCTCAGTATTGATCACAACTCAAACTGTATATATTTTGGAATCAACCTCAACCCTGTATAGCTAACTCCAACATTCACATATAGAGTGTCTATGGTTGTTCCGAAATATATATAGATGTGTCGACATGATAGGTCGAAACATTGTATACGTGTCTATGGTATCTCAAGATTACATAATATACAATACAAGTTGATTAAGTTATGGTTGGAATAGATTTGTTACCAATTTTCACGTAGCTAAAATGAGAAAAATTATCCAATCTTGTTTTACCCATAACTTCTTCATTTTAAATCCGTTTTGAGTGAATCAAATTGCTACGGTTTCATATTGAACTCTATTTTATGAATATAAACAGAAAAATTATAGGTTTATAGTCGGAAAAATAAGTTACAAGTCGTTTTTGTAAAGGTAGTCATTTCAGTCGAAAGAACGACGTCTAGATGACCATTTTAGAAAACATACTTCCACTTTGAGTTTAACCATAATTTTTGGATATAGTTTCATGTTCATAATAAAAATCATTTTCTCAGAATAACAACTTTTAAATCAAAGTTTATCATAGTTTTTAATTAACTAACCCAAAACAGCCCGCGGTGTTACTACGACGGCGTAAATCCAGTTTTACGGTGTTTTTCGTGTTTCCAGGTTTTAAATCATTAAGTTAGCATATCATATAGATATAGAACATGTGTTTAGTTAATTTTAAAAGTCAAGTTAGAAGGATTAACTTTTGTTTGCGAACAAGTTTAGAATTAACTAAACTATGTTCTAGTGATTACGAGTTTAAACCTTCGAATAAGATAGTTTTATATATATGAATTGAATGATGTTACGAACAGCATTACTACCTCAAGTTTAGTAGGTAAACCTACTGGAAGTGACAAGAAATGATCTAGCTTCAAAGGATCTTGGATGGCTTGAAAGTTCTTGAAGTAGGATCATGACACAAAAACAAGTTCAAGTAAGATTTTTACTCGAATTAAGATAGTTTATAGTTATAGAAATTGAATCAAAGTTTGAATATGAATATTACCTTGAATAAGAAAGATAACCTACTGTATATAACAAAGGTTTCTTGATCTTAGATGATTACTTGGAATGGATTAGAAAGCTTGGATGTAAATTAGTAAACTTGAAGGGATTTTTGAAGTGTTCTTGAAGTGTTCTTCCTATGATGATTATAGCTTGATTCTTGAAGTGATTTTTGATGAAGATGATGATTAACTACTGGAAAAATACGTTCATAATAGTGTGTGTGTGTTGAGAGAGAATTAGAAAGAGAATTGGAAGTGAAATGGAGTGAATGATGAGTGGTAATTGGTGAGTGGTGAGTGGGGTTAAAAGGAGTTCTAGTTAGTTGACTAGCTCATGGTAGAAGTTAAAATTGAATATTCATACATGACATAATCAAGAGTGGAATCCCATGCTAGTTCCTATTGGTATATACTCATAGTAAGTACGTTTTGAAGCTGTGTATAATACGGGTAAGAATACGACTAGAATTCTTGATGAAAGAAAAGAATGGGAAAGTAACTGTAACCATTTTCGTTAAGTATGAGTGTTTTGATATATGTCTTGAAGTCTTCCAAAAGTATTTTAATACATCTAAATACACTACATTTATTTACATTTTAACTGAGTCGTTAAGTCATCGTTAGTCGTTACATGTAAGTGTTGTTTTGAAACCTTTAAGTTAACGATCTCAATTAATGTTGTTAACCCATTGTTTATTATATCTAATGAGATGTTAAATTATTATATTATCATGATATTATGATATATTAATATATCTTAATATGATATATATACATTTAAATGTCGTTACAACTATAATCGTTACATATATGTCTCGTTTCGAAATCCTTAAGTTAGTAGTCTTGTTTATATGTATATAACTCATTGTTAATATACTTATGGAGATACTTACTTATCATAATCTCATGTTAACCATATGTATATCCATATATATATCGTCATGTCATTTTTACAAGTTTTAACGTTCGTGAATCGCCGGTCAACTTGGGTGGTCAATTGTCTATATGAAACATATTTCAATTAATCAAGTCTTAACAAGTTTGATTGCTTAACATGTTGGAAACATTTAATTATGTAAATATCAATCTCAATTAATATATATAAACATGGAAAAGTTCGGGTCACTACAATAAAAATCATTCATATGGTGAACACCTGGTAACCGACATTAACAAGATGCATATATAAGAATATCCCCATCATTCCGGGACACCCTTCGGATATGATATAAATTTCAAAGTACTAAAGCATACGGTACTTTGGATGGGGTTTGTTAGGCCCAATAGATCTATCTTTAGGATTCGCGTCAATTAGGGTGTCTGTTCCCTAATTCTTAGATTACCAGACTTAATAAAAAGGGGCATATTCGATTTTGATAATTCAACCATAGAATGTAGTTTCACGTACTTGTGTCTATTTTGTAAATCATTTATAAAACCTGCATGTATTCTCATCCCAAAAATATTAGATTTTAAAAGTGGGACTATAACTCACTTTCACAGATTTTTACTTCGTCGGGAAGTAAGACTTGGCCACTGGTCGATTCATGAACCTATAACAAATATGTACATATATATCAAAGTATGTTCAAAATATATTTACAACATTTTTAATACGTTTTACTATTTTAAGTTTATTAAGTCAGCTGTCCTTGTTAGTAACCTACAACTAGTTGTCCATAATTAGATGTATAGAAATAAATCGATATATATTATCTTGAATCAATCCACGACCCAGTGTATACACGTCTCAGGCTAGATCACAACTCAAACTATATATATTTTTGGAATCAACTTCAACCCTGTATAGCTAACTCCAACATTATTGCATATAGAGTGTCTATGGTTGTTCCAAATAATATATATAGATGGGTCGATATGATATGTCAAAACATTTGCATACGTGTCTATGGTATCCCAAGATTACATAATATATTAGAATACATGTATAATACAATATAAGTTAGCTAGGATATGATTAATATAGATTTGTTTCCAATTTTCACGTAGCTACAACAAGCAAAAATAACCAATTTTGTTTTACCCATAACTTCTTCATTTAAATCCATTTTGAGTGAATCAAATTGCTATGGTTTCATATTGAACTTAACTTTATGAATCTATACATAAAAAGTATAAGTTTATAGTCGGAATTACAGGTTACAAGTTGTTTTTGTAAAGGTAGTCATTTCAGTCGAAAAAACGACGTCTATATGACCATTTTGGAAAACATACTTCCACTTTGAGTTTAACCATGAATTTTGGATATAATTTCATGTTCATAAGAAAAATCATTTTCCCTGAAGAACAACTTTTAAATCAAAGTTTATCATAGTTTTTAATTATCCAAACCAAAACAGCCCCCGGTTTCACTACGACGGCGTATATCCGATTTTATGATGTTCATCGTGTTTTCAGGTTTTAAATCATTAAGTTAGCATATCATATAGATATATAACATGTGTTTAGTTGATTTTAAAAGTCAAGTTAGAATTGCGAACAAGTTTAGAATTAACTAAACTATGTTCTAGTGATTACAAGTTTAAACCTTCGAATAAGATAGCTTTATATGTATGAATCGAATGATGTTATAAACATCATTACTACCTCAAATTTTATGGATAAAACTACTGGAAATGAAAAAAAATGGATCTAGCTTCAAAGGATTCTTGGATGGCTTGAAAGTTCTTGAAACAGAATCATGACACGAAAATAGTTAAAGTAAGATTTTCACTCGAAATAAGATTGTTATAGTTGTAGAAATTGAATCAAAGTTTGAATATGAATATTACCTTGAATTAGAAAGATAACCTACTGTAAATAACAAAGGTTCCTTGATCTTAGATGATTACTTGGAATGGATTAGAAAGCTTGGAAGTAGACTTGCAAACTTGGAAGTATTCTTGATTTTTATGAAACTATACTTATGGAATTTATGAATAACACTTAGAACTTGAAGATAGAACTTGAGAGAGATCACTTAGATGAAAAAAATTTAAGAATAAAAGTGTTTGTAGGTGTTTTTGGTCGTTGGTATATGGATTAGATATAAAGGATGTGTAATCTTGTTTTCATGTAAATAAGTCATGAATGATTACTCATATTTTTGTAATTTTATGAGATATTCCATGCTAGTTGCCAAATGATGGTTCCCACATGTGTTAGGTGACTCATATGGGCTGCTAAGAGCTGATCATTGGAGTGTATATACCAATAGTACATACATCTAAAAGCTGTGTATTGTACGAGTACGAATACGGGTGCATACGAGTAGAATTGTTGATGAAACTGAACGAGGATGTAATTGTAAGCATTTTTGTTAAGTAGAAGTATTTTGATATGTGTCTTGAAGTCTTTCAAAAGTGTATGATTACATATTAAAACACTACATGTATATACATTTTAACTGAGTCGTTAAGTCATCGTTAGTCATTACATGTAAATGTTGTTTGAAACCTTTAGGTTAACGATCTTGTTAAATGTTATTAACCCATTGTTTATTATATCAAATGAGATGTTAAATTGTTACATTATCATGATATTATGATATATAATATATCTTAGTATGATATATATACAGTTAAATGTCATTACAACGATAATCGTTACATATATGTCTCGTTTCGAAATCATTAAGTTAGTAGTCTTATTTTTACATATGTAGTTCATTGTTAATACACTTAATGATATATTTACTTATCATTTAACATAATTAACCAAGTGTATCAATATCTTAATATGATTCATATGTACCTAGTAAGACGTTGTTATAACGATAATCGTTATATATATCGTTTTTTTTTTGTTTCTTAATTTAATAGTCTCATTTTTATGTATATAACTCATTGTTAAAATACCTAATGAGATACTTACTTACAATAAAATCATGTTAACTATATATATATAACCATATATATGTCATCGTATAGTTTTTACAAGTTTTAACGTTCGTGAATCACCGGTCATCTTGGGTGGTCAATTGTCTATATGAAACCTATTTCATTTAGTCAAGTCTTAACATGTTTGATTGCTTAACACATTGGAAACATTTACTGTGATATCAATCTCAATTAATATATATAAACATGGAAAAGTTCGGGTCACTACAGTACCTACCCGTTAAATAAATTTCGTCCCGAAATTTTAAGCTGTTGAAGGTGTGGACGAATCTTCTGGAAATAGATGCGGGTATTTCTTCTTCATCTAATCTTCACACTCCCAGGTGAACTCGGGTCCTCTACGAGCATTCCATAAAATCTTAACAATCGGTATCTTGTTTTGCTTAAGTCTCTTAACCTCACGATCCATTATTTCGACGGGTTCTTCAATGAATTGAAGTTTTTCATTGATTTGGATTTCGTCCAATGGAATAGTGAGATCTTCTTTAGCAAAATATTTCTTCAAATTCGAGACGTGGAAAGTGTTATGTATAGCTGCGAGTTGTTGAGGTAGCTCCAGTTGGTAAGCTACTGGTCCGACACGATCTATAATCTTGAATGGTCCAATGTACCTTGGATTTAGTTTCCCCCGTTTACCAAATCGAACAACGCCTTTCCAAGGTGAAACCTTAAGCATGACCATTTCTACAATTTCAAACTCTATATCTTTTCTTTTACTGTCTGCGTAGCTCTTTTGTCGACTCTGGGCGGTTTTCAATCGTTGTTGAATTTGGATGATTTTCTCGGTAGTTTCTTGTATTATCTCCGGACCCGTAATCTGTCTATCCCCCACTTCATTCCAATAAATCGGAGACCTGTACTTTCTACCATAAAGTGCCTCAAACGGCGCCAACTTATTACTAGAATGATAACTGTTGTTGTAGGAAAATTCGGCTAACGGTAGGTTTTGATCCCAACTGTTTCCGAAATGAATAACACATGCTCGTAGCATGTCTTCAAGTGTTTATATCGTCCTTTTGCTCTGCCCATCAGTTTGTGAATGATAGGCAGTACTCATGTCTAGACGAGTCCCCAATGCTTGTTGCAACGTCTGCCAGAACTTTGAAACAAATCTACCATCCCTATCAGAGATAATAGAGACGGGTATTCCATGTCTGGAGACAACCTCCTTCAAATACAATCACGCCAACTTCTCCATTTTGTCATCTTCTCTCATTGGCAGGAAGTGTGCTGACTTGGTGAGACGATCAACTATTACCCAAATAGTATCATAACCACTTGCAGTCCTTGGCAATTTAGTAATGAAATCCATGGTAATGTTTTCCCATTTCCATTCCGGGATTTCAGGTTGTTGTAGTAGACCTGATGGTTTCTGATGTTCAGCTTTGACCTTAGAACACGTCAAACATTCTCCTACATATTTAGCAATATCGGCTTTCATACCCGGCCACCAAAAGTGTTTCTTGAGATCTTTATACATCTTCCCCGCTCCTGGATGTATTGAATATCTGGTTTTATGTGCTTCTTTAAGTACCATTTCTCTCACATCTCCAAACCTTGGTACCCAAATTCTATCAGCCCTATATCGGGTTCCGTCTTCTCGAATATTAAATGTTTCTCTGATCCTTTGGGTATCTCATTCTTCAACTTTCCTTCTTTTACAACCCCCTGTTGCGCCTCCTTTATTTGAGTAGTAAGGTTAGTACGAATAATTATATTCATAGCTTTTACTCGTATAGGTTCTCTGTCCTTTCTACTCAAAGCATCGGCTACCACATTCGCCTTCCCTGGGTGGTATCGAATCTCAAAATCATAATCATTCAACAGTTCAATCCACTTGCGTTGTCTCATATTCAGTTGCTTCTGATTAAATATATGTTGGAGACTTTTGTGGTCGGTATATATAATACTTTTGACCCCATATAAGTAGTGCCTCCAAGTCTTTAATGCAAAAACAACCGCGTCTAATTCCAAATCATGCGTCGTATAATTTTGTTCGTGAATCTTCAATTGTCTAGATGCATAAGCAATTACTTTCGTTCGTTGTATTAATACATAACCGAGACCTTGCTTTGAGGCGTCACAATATATCACAGAATCATCATTCCCTTCAGGCAATGACAATATAGGTGTCGTAGTTACCTTTTTCTTCAATAACTGAAACGCCTTCTCTTGTTCATCCTTCCATTCAAATTTCTTCCCTTTATGCGTTAATGTAGTCAAGGGTTTTGCTATTTTGGAGAAATCTTGGATGAATCTTCTGTAGTAACCAGCCAATCCTAAAAACTGGTGTATGTGTTTCGGAGTTTTCGGGGTTTCCCACTTTTCAACGGTTTCGATCTTTGCCGGGTCCACCTGGATACCTTCTTTGTTCACTATGTGACCGAGGAATTGAACTTCTTCCAACCAAAATGCACATTTTGAAAACTTAGCGTACAGTTTTTCTTTCCTCAATACTTCTAGCACTTTTCTCAAATGTTCTTCATGCTCTTGATCATTCTTTGAGTAAATAAGTATGTCATCGATGAAAACAATGACAAACTTGTCAAGGTATGGCCCACACACTCGGTTCATAAGGTCCATGAACACATCTGGTGCGTTAGTCAATCCAAATGGCATAACCATAAACTCGTAATGACCATAACGCGTTCTAAAAGCAGTTTTTGGAATATCATCCTCCTTTACTCGCATTTGATGATATCCAGAACTTAAATCAATCTTCGAATAAACAGACGAGCCTTGTAGTTGATCAAACAGACGAGCCTTGTTTTGATATTAGTGACGTTCCTTCCAGACCCTATTTGGGGGTGTCACAGATTGGTATCAGAGCAGGTTGTTATAGAGAACCAGGATTGCATTTTATGAGTGCCTTATACAATTAGGTACCTTAGCAATGTAGGACTACAACTTTCCTTGACCGTAGTGCCTTTACTAGTTGCCTTTAACTGTTAAATGCTACACTATGCTTTAGAAACTTTACTTATCTTAGAATGCCTAGCCAACCTAAGAACTCTGCTCACTTTCCTAAGTATTATCCAATTACGCCACCGCATTTAAATGCGACACCATGATTTCTGAAATTCTTGACATCCCTATGTCATCTATCATGGTTTTGTGTATTACATATGTATTACATGAAATATTATCCATGATTTTTGAAACTCCTATAATTGTTACTATTCATACTCAAACATATATAACTCCCTGTTATATCACGTACCTATATGTCTTATGCCTTTATGCATCGGTTTGCGAACCGAAAAAAATGTCACTAGGTTATCACAGTATACGAATTGAAATTCTTTAATCAATATCTGGTTACAAATCTCAACACGTCATACCACCATTATTACATAAATGGATGACACATCATATCTTATCATCATATCTATCCCAGTAAACTTTGTCTACCACTTTTCCTAAATTATATCAAATCACGGTTGTATAAACGAGAACGACACTACATGAGACGTTTTGTTGAGTTTTGCAGCGGAAGATAAATATGTCTTTAATTGATATGATATGTAATGAAGACTCCAAGCATAGCAAGCAATCATCATCAAAGCAGTAGATATACAGCGGTAGAAATATTTAAGTACCTGAGAATAAACATGCTTAAAAAGTCAACACGAGGTTGAGTGAGTTCATAGGTTTTTCATAAATAATGATTTAAGTAATAGATATAGACCACAAGATTTAATAAAGTAGATCTCGCAGATCCAAAAGTTATGCCAGTGCGTGATATTTAGACTAAACGTTCAAGTTTGCCCCGTGACAAGTTGTTCTGTCCTTGTCGGTTTAATTTCATTATTGAGTAATACAAAGACTTAGTCAAATGTATCGGGGACGTTACTCCCGATAGGCCTATCCTCAATAATTAAGAATGCCGCAGCAATTAAAAATATCACTGTAGGGACTTAGTCGGACATAGCCGGGTATAGCATAGTTTTAACAGTTGGTACTGATATTTAGACTAGACTTTCAAGTTTGCCCCGTAACAAGTTATCATTTATACTTGTCAGTTGGGAACTTGCTGGTCATAGCCCAACATATCACAGTTTAATAGTTGGTACTTGTATTTAGGCTAGACTTTCAAGTTTGCCCCGTAACAAATTATCGTTTATACTTGTCGGTTGGGGACTTGCTGGTCATAGCCCAACATATTACACTTTAATAGTTGATACGTGTAAAATAGTTATAAAAGTTGCGCATGTATTCTCAGCCCAAAAATATAGATAAAAAGGGAGCAGATGAACTCACGATACGATAGTTTGTATGATATGCATATGATAGCACTGAACAAGTACAGAGTTGTCCTCCGATTCACGAACCTATATCATGTTTTTATATATTAAAATCTATAATTGTAATTGAACAATTATATTATTAATGTGTAATTGTTATTTTAATAAATTATATGACTTATTAACAATTTTAATTAACTAATTTATTGATAATTGATATATATAATAAGTATAGTATAGATGACTTTATACTTATTTAGTAAAATAATAATAATAGTAAATAATAATAAAGATAATACTATTAGTAATACAAATATTGATAATATTAATAATAAAAAATAATAATTTAAATGTTATTAATAATGATGTTTATAATAATAATAACAATAATAATAATAATGATAGTAATAAGAACAAAATAAAAGTTTTAATATTATTGTTATGATAAAAATGTTAGTTTTAATAATACTTTTTAATAATAATACTTATATTAATGATAATAAATAATGATGATAATTTTAATAAAGATAATAATAACAAAATGATATTTTTAATTGATAATACTAATTTTAATAAAATGATAGATTTATAAGTAATAATATTTTTAGTAATAATAATAATAATGGTAATAATAATAAGAACAAGAATAATCATAATAATAATAATAAAAATGAAAACTACCTTAGAAGCCCTTCTCAAAAAAAATATGCCCAAGACGGGACTCGAACCCTTGACCTCCCGCTCACTCGAAAACACACTTAACCGTTACTCTGTCTCCTGTCTTTCTGTTATTATCAGAATATTAATTACATTTAACTTAATTTCTGTTTTCATTATCTTCTTCAAAAATTCGATTGACCAGAACCAAAACCCATTCTAATAGTGAGTTAAACAAATGATTTACGACATGTAATTGAATCAGAAACAACCTGGATGAGTGATTTGATTTATCAAAACAGAAATAAAAGATGTAGCAGTCACCTGATGAACACGAAAAACTTCAATTATCATTTCGATTTCCAAACGTTTTTATATTGAAATTACTACATGAAATAGGTCGTAAATCCATCCTAGAAATTTTCTAAATCCTTAATTTTAACAGAAATAACTTCTACAACTCCAATTTGATTTTAAAACATCCGGTTGACTTTTTGGTTTTTGAACTTTGACTCGAAAATTAGAATTCGATACTACGAATTGGAAGCTGGGATTTTGCAGGTAATTTGAGTAAAAGAATCCTAACCACACTGCATTATTACAATTTGAAATTGTATTCGAATTTGAGGTTTTGGGAAAATGAATAAGAACAGGGTATCGACTATTATTATGTTTTCTTTTCTGTTTATTTCAATTCAGTAGGATGTATTTGATGATTGTAATTAATGTTGGAGATCACTGGTTTATATAAAAAAAAATATGTGATTGATTTAAGTGGGTGTCAACTGTATTCCTGATCAAACAGAAAAATAAAAAATAAATAAAAAAACAACAGCAGATACAAATAAATAAATAAAAAAACTGATACGATCTGTTATATTCAACAAATTATTTACTATCCAACAAATTATTTATTTAGGTCGAATTAGGTATCTGTTATATTCAACAAATTATTTATTTATTTATTTATTTATATATATATGTATTACTTTACCTAGTAATATTAATATATATATTAATAAGGTAAAAATACTTAATACTTTTAATAGAATTAATAATAATATTAGTAGTAATAATAATTATATTATTAATAATAATAATACTAATAATAATAATTATATTAATATTAATAACAAGGTTAATGATAATTATTAATAATAATGTTGATAATCAGAAAATAGTAAGTTGTATTAATTTATCAATAATCTTATCACTTTCAATAAAAGTGATAATACTAATAATATTAATAATATATTAGTAATTATGTTAATGATGATGATAATTATTAATAATAATAACAATAATACTGATAAAAATAATGATGTATATACACGCACACAATTATATTTACATATCTTTTATAACCAGTTATTCGTGAATCGTCAGTAACAGTTGAAGTTTAATGAAATCATATAAAGTTTTTCTTTAAATTAACTCGGATATTTCCGGGTTGTCACACGGTTCTTGATGGTAAGTTTGTTCAACTCTCGGTAGTCGATACACAACGTGAATGTACCATCTTTCTTCTTCACAAACAGAACAGGAGCTCCCCATGGTGATGTACTTGGTCGAATGAAACCACGTTCTAATAGTTCTTGCAGTTGGCTTTGCAGTTCTTTCATATCGCTGGGTACGAGTCTGTAAGGAGCACGAGCAATTGGTGCAGCTCCTGGTACAAGGTCTATTTGAAATTCAACGGATCGATGTGGGGGTAAACCCGGTAATTCTTTCGAAAATACATCGGGAAATTGTTTTGCTACGGGAACATCACTGATGCTATTTTCTTCAGTTTGTACTTTCTCGATGTGTGCTAGAACAGCATAGCAACTTTTTATTATTAGTTTTTGTGCCTTTAAATTACTAATAAGATGTAGCTTCGTTTTGCCCTTTTCTCCGTACACCATTAAGGGTTCTCCTTCTTCTCGTACAATACGAATTGCATTTTTGTAACATACGATCTCTGCTTTCATCTCCTTCAGCCAGTCCATGCCAACTATTACATCAAAACTCCCTAACTCTACTGGTATCAAATCAATCTTAAATATTTCGCTACCCAGTTTAATTTCTCGATTCCGGCATATATAATCTGCTGAAATTAATTTACCGTTTGCTAATTTGAGTAAAAATTTACTATCCAAAAATTTACTATCCAACGGCGTCAATTGACAACTTAATTTAGCACAAAAATCTCTACTCATATAGCTTCTATCCGCATCCGAATCAAATAAAATGTAAGCAGATTTATTGTCAATAAGAAACGTACCCGTAACAAGCTCCGGGTCTTCCTGTGCCTCTGCCGCATTAAAATTGAAAACTCTTTCGCGGCCTTGTCCATTCGTGTTCTCCTGGTTCGGGAAATTTCTGATAATGTGGCCCGGTTTTCCACATTTATAACAAACTACATTGGCATAACTTATTCCGACACTACTTGCTCCGCCATTACTCATTCCGACACCATTTGTTCCTGTCATTCTGTTAACCCCTGGTCCGTAGACCTCACACTTAGCCGCGCTATGACCATTTCTTTTACACTTGTTGCAAAATTTGGTGCAGAACCCCGAGTGATACTTTTCACACCTTTGGCATAGCTGCTTCTGATTGTTATTGTTGTTGTGGTTGTTATTGTTGTTGGGATGATTGTTGTAGTTGTTGTTGTTGTTGTTGTTGTTGTTGTTGTTGTTGTTGTTGTTGTTGTTGTTGTTGTTGTTGTTGTTGTTGTTGTTGTGCCGTTTGTTGTAGTTGCGATTGTTGGGATAGTTGTTGTTGTATTGGTCACTCTTATCACCGTTTTCCTCCCACTTTCTTTTTGACTAGCTTCACGTTGTCCTCTTCGGCCGCCTGTTCTTTAATTCTTCCCTCAATCTGGTTCACTAGTTTGTGAGCCATTCTACATGCTTTTTGTATGGAGGCAGGCTCGTGTGAACTTATATCTTCTTGGATTCTCTCCGGTAACCCTTTCACAAATGCGTCGATCTTCTCTTCCTCATCTTCGAACGCTCTCAGACACAATAGGCACAATTCTGTGAATCGTCTTTCATACGAAGTAATATCGAATCCCTGTGTTCGTAACCCTCTAAGTTCTGACTTGAGCTTATTGACCTCGGTTCTGGGACGGTACTTATCGTTCATCAAGTGCTTGAATGCTGAGCACGGTAGCGCGTAAGCAGCATCTTGTCCCACTTGCTCTAGATAGGTATTCCACCATGTTAACGCAATACCTGTGAAGATATGCGTAGCGTACTTCACTTTGTCTCCTTCAGTACACTTACTTATGGCAAACACCGATTCAACTTTCTCGGTCCACCGTTTCAATCCGATTGGTCCTTCGGTCCCATCAAATTCTGAAGGATTGCAGGCAGTAAATTCCTTGTAGGAGCATCCTACACGATTTCTTGCGCCGTTAGCTATATTGCTAGATTCAGAGTTATTGTTGGTATGTAGCGCGACCTGTACTGCAGCTATGTTTGAAGCAAGAAAGGCACGAAATTCCTCTTCGCTCATATTCAAGGTGTGTCGAGTAGTCGGTGCCATTTCCTTCAAAATAGTCAAATGAAACAAGTTAATCATACAGAATATTAAGAGTAGTCAATAGTATCTCGTAGCATAATATGAACTCATTTATAAAAGCTTTTTCTTCATATTAGCATTATATAAGTTTAAATTCGGGTACTACCTACCCGTTAAGTTCATACTTAGTAGCTAATATACAATTCAACTACTACAATTCCATTTGAAAAACTGATTATAATAATATATCACATACAAATATTCTTCAAACTTACAACTTCGCTATATTACATATAACATGAAATATAGTACACTATGATACAGGACAGTTTTGAAGATAAATCTAGTTAATACGCAAGTTGTTCAGCAAAGGAAATAAAGACACGTAATTCATAAGTCCAGAAACAACTCATGCATTATGGTTTTACTAAGACGACTTCCCATCCTTAGTCTTGTGGAAAATAACCGTTATGACAATTGGCTAGGCAGCATGTTGTAATGTCGTCAAAAGGACGAGGGTTTCGTATTGTCCAACAGCCTCGTAATAATCTAAAAACCTTGTTTCTCACCCCAACTACTGAATCCGTCACTTGTGGGAAAGTTTTATTGAAAAACTGCAATCCGATGTTCTTTTTCTCACTTTGGTAAGAAGCGAACATCACTAACCCGTAAGCATAACATGCTTCTTTATGTTGCATGTTAGAAGCTCTTTCTAGTTCACGAACTCCTATATTGGGATATGTTGAGTCAAAATAAGTTCTTAACCCGTAGCGTAAAATTGAATTTGGGTTCCCCACATTTAACACTTTAAAGAAAACACGGCGTAACTTACGGTCTCCCCAGTGTGATATACCCCACCTATCAAAGGAAAGCCTTTTATAAACTAAGGCATTTCTAGAAAGTCTTTCAAATGTTTGACAAGTTAATTTCGCCATAACTAAATGTGCTGATGAATTCTGACCGACTCTAAACAAGATTTCTTCAATCATATCCTCTGGTAGGTCTTCTAAAATATTCGGTTGTCTATCCTTAACGTCCATTTTGTTTTTATACTGTAAAATTGACAAGGATTAGATTCATAATAACAAACAATACAAACAATTTTTACATAGAACATAAAAGTACAAGCACACTACAATACATTTATTACACAACATGCTCACACCCCTTTAATCTGAATCACTGGTTTCTTCTTCTTTGGACTTGGTTCTTTTTCCTAATCTTCTAGGGATATATGATGTTCCTCTAATACGAGTCGTCATTTTCCACATTGGTTTAGAAAAACCTGGTGGTTTAGAGGTTCCCGGGTTATTGTCACGATATTGAAAATACGGGTGTTGACGGTACATATAAAGTTCATCGGGGTCGGAATCAGATTTCTCTATTTTGATGCCTTTTACCTTATTATTTTCTTTTGTCTCATTAAATTGGGTCGGGGTAATTTCTATAACATCATCGGAATCCTCATCAGGATCCGATTCATCGTAAAATTGGTAATTTTCCCAATATTTTGCTTCCTTAGCGGAAACACCATTGGCCATTATTAACTTTGGTCCATTGGTTGAGGATTTTCTTTTATTTGACCGGTTTTCTGTGGTTCCTATTATTCCCCCCTCCGGAACCTCTTCTTCTTCCGGTTCCTCTTCTTCTGGTTCCTCTTCTTCCGGTTCCTCTTCTTTCGATTCCGTTTCCTCTTCTTCCGGTTCTTCGGGAACTTGTGAATCTTGCCAATATATATTCGACTCTTCGTTATTATTAGGTGAGTCAATGGGATTTGTGCTATAGGTAGACATCTATCACACAATATCAAACATGTTAAGAGATTAATATATCACATAATATTTACATGTTAATAATATATAGTTTCCAACAAAAATGTTAAGCAATCATTTTTAAAGAAAAACACGGTCGAAGTCCAGACTCACTAATGCATCCTAACAAACTCGATAAGACACACTAATGTAAATTTTCTAGTTCTCTAAGACCAACGCTCAGATACCAACTAAAATGTCCCGTTCATATTGATTATAAACGTCCATATTAATTGATTTCGTTGCGAGGTATTGACCTCTATATGAGACATTTTTCAAAGACTGCATTCATTTTTAAAAACAACCATAACCTTTATATTATCAATAAAGGTTTTAAAAACATTACGTAGATTATCAAATAATGATAATCTAAAATATACTGTTTACACACGACCATTACATGATGGTTTACAATAGAAATATATTACATCGACATATGTTTTTTGAATGCAGTTTTTACACAATATCATACAAATATGGACTCCAAATATTGTCCTTATTTTAGTATGCAACAGCGGTAGCTCTTAGTATTCACCTGAGAATAAACATGCTTTAAACGTCAACAAAAATGTTGGTGAGTTATAGGTTTAACCTATATATATCAAACGTAACAATAGACCACAAGATTTCATATTTCAATACACATCCCATACATAGAGATAAAAATCATTCATATGGTGAACACCTGGTAACCGACATTAACAAGATGCATATATAAGAATATCCCCATCATTCCGGGACACCCTTCGGATATGATATAAATTTCGAAGTACTAAAGCATCCGGTACTTTGGATGGGGTTTGTTAGGCCCAATAGATCTATCTTTAGGATTCGCGTCAATTAGGGTGTCTGTTCCCTAATTCTTAGATTACCAGAGTTAATAAAAAGGGGCATATTCGATTTCGATAATTCAACCATAGAATGTAGTTTCACGTACTTGTGTCTATTTTGTAAATCATTTATAAAACCTGCATGTATTCTCATCCCAAAATATTAGATTTTAAAAGTGGGACAATAACTTACTTTCACAGATTTTTACTTCGTCGGGAAGTAAGACTTGGCCACTGGTCGATTCACGAACCTATAACAAATATGTACATATATATCAAAGTATGTTCAAAATATATATACAACATTTTTAATACATTTTACTGTTTTAAGTTTATTAAGTCAGCTGTCCTTGTTAGTAACCTACAACTAGTTGTCCATAATTAGATGTACAGAAATAAATCGATATATATTATCTTGAATCAATCCATGACCCAGTGTATACATGTATCAGGCTAGATCACAACTTAAACTATATATATTTTTGGAATCAACTTCAACCTTGTATAGCTAACTCCAACATTACTGCATATAGAGTGTCTATGGTTGTTCCAAATAATATATATAGATGGGTCGATATGATATGTCAAAACATTTGCATACGTGTCTATGGTATCCCAAGATAACATAATATATTAGAATACATGTATAATACAATATAAGTTAGCTAGGATATAATTAATATAGATTTGGTTCCAATTTTCACGTAGCTACAACAAGCAAAAATAACCAATCTTGTTTTACCCATAACTTCTTCATTTAAATCCGTTTTGAGTGAATCAGATTGCTATGGTTTCATATTGAACTTAACTTTATGAATCTATATAGAAAAAGTATAAGTTTATAGTTGGAATTACAGGTTACAAGTTGTTTTTGTAAAGGTAGTCATTTCAGTCGAAAGAACGACGTCTAGATGACCATTTTGGAAAACATAATTCCACTTTGATTTTAACCATGATTTTTGGATATAGTTTCATGTTCATAAGAAAAATCATTTTCCCAGAAGAACAACTTTTAAATCAAAGTTTATCATAGTTTTTAATTATCAAAACCAAAATAGCCCCCAGTTTCACTACGACGGCGTATATCCGATTTTATGGTGTTCATCGTGTTTCCAGGTTTTAAATCATTAAGTTAGCATATCATATAGATATAGAACATGTGTTTAGTTGATTTTAAAAGTCAAGTTATAATTGAGAACAAGTTTAGAATTAACTAAACTATGTTCTAGTGATTACAAGTTTAAACCTTCGAATAAGATAGCTTTATATGTATGAATCGAATGATGTTATGTACATCATTACTACCTCAAGTTTTCTGGATAAAACTACTGAAAATGAGAAAAATGGATCTATCTTTAAAAGATCCTTGGATGGCTTGAAAGTTCTTGAAACAGAATCATGACACGAAAACAGTTCAAGTAAGATTTTCACTCGAAATAAGATTGTTATAGTTGTAGAAATTGAATCAAAGTTTGAATATGAATATTACCTTGAATTAGAAAGATAACCTACTTTAAATAACAAAGGTTCCTTGATCTTAGATGATTACTTGGAATGGATTAGAAAGCTTAGAAGTAGACTTGCAAACTTGGAAGTATTCTTGATTTTTATGAAACTATACTTATGGAATTTATGAATAACACTTAGAACTTGAAGATAGAACTTGAGAGAGATCACTTAGATAAAGAAAATTGAAGAATGAAAGTGTTTTTAGGTGTTTTTGGTCGTTGGTATATGGATTAGATATAAAGGATGTGTAATTTTGTTTTCATGTAAATAAGTCATGAATGATTACTCATATTTTTGTAATTTTATGAGATATTTCATGCTAGTTGCCAAATGATGGTTCCCACATGTGTTAGGTGACTCAAATGGGCTACTAAGAGCTGATCATTGGAGTGTATATACCAATAGTACATACATCTAAAAGCTGTGTATTGTACGAGTACGAATACCGGTGCATACGAGTAGAATTGTTGATGAAACTGAACGAGGATGTAATTGTAAGCATTTTTGTTAAGTAGAAGTATTTTGATATGTGTCTTGAAGTCTTTCAAAAGTGTATGAATACATATTAAAACACTACATGTATATACATTTTAACTGAGTCGTTAAGTCATCGTTAGTCGTTACATGTAAATGTTGTTTTGAAACCTTTAGGTTAACGATCTTGTTAAATATTGTTAACCCTTTGTTTATTATATCAAATGAGATGTTAAAATGTTACATTATCATGATATTATGATATATAAGTTATCTTAGTATGATATATATACAGTTAAATGTCGTTACAACGATAATCGTTACATATATGTCTCGTTTCGAAATCATTAAGTTAGTAGTCTTATTTTTACATATGTAGTTCATTGTTAATACACTTAATGATATATTTAATTATCATTTAACATAATTAACCAAGTGTATCAATATCTTAATATGATTCATATGTACCTAGTAAGACGTTGTTATAACGATAATCGTTATATATATCATTTTTTTTTTTAGTTTCTTAATTTAATAGTCTCATTTTTATGTATATAACTCATTGTTAAAATACCTAATGAGATACTTACTTACAATAAAATCATGTTAACTATATATATAACCATATATATGTCATCGTATAGTTTTTACAAGTTTTAACGTTCGTGAATTACCGGTCAACTTGGGTGGTCAATTGTCTATATGAAACCTATTTTATTTAATCAAGGCTTAACAAGTTTGATTGCTTAACACGTTGGAAACATTTAGTCATGTAAACATCAATCTCAATTAATATATATAAACATGGAAAAGTTCGGGTCACTACATCAGGTTGCCGAAAAAAGACATTTTACTCATTTTTAATGTTAAGCAATCAAACTTGTTAAGACTTGATTAATTGAAATGAGTTTCATGTAGACAATTGACCACCCAAGTTGACCGGCGATTCACGAACGTTAAAACTTGTAAATATGACATGATATATATATATATATATATATATATATATATATATATATATATATATATATATATATATATATATATATATATATATATATATATTAACATTATGTTATGATGAGTAAGTATCTCACCAAGAACATTAACAATGAGTTATATACATAAAATGAAAGTAGTAAATTAACAAACGCGAAACGATATATATAACGGCTATCGTTACAACAACGTCTTACTAAATACATACGTATTATGTTAAGATATTAATACACTATGTTTAACATCATGAGATGATAATTACATATATCATTAAGAGTATTAACAATGAACTACACGAGTAAGATGAGATTACTAACTTAAGGATTTCGAAACAATACATATATGTAACGATTATCGTTGTAATAGTATTTTACACACATATATATGATATTAAGATATATTAATACACCATGTTAACATGTTAACATAACAATTTAACATCTCATTTAAGTGTAGTAACAATGGATCAATTACATTTAACAAGATCGTTAACTTAAAGGTTCCGAAACAACACTTACATATAACGACTAACGATGACTT